>NC_133896.1:179305522-179430302 GCF_964199755.1 Larus michahellis
ATTTGCTGCATTTGGATGGAGTCTGGAACACTGACATTTAAAACTAATCTATTGGGAGAGGTGCTTCCAAGACTGAAATTAAAATTGTGTGCATATCTTTCAGGAGTACAGTTGGGAAGCAAGATATTTTCTAGCGTCTAAATATGTGATTAAACAAAGGCTCCTTAATTAAACTATACTCATTAACTCATACCTATAATAAATGTCCAACTTTAATTATTTATATAATTGAATTCATGTTGCTGAATATTGCACTTCAAATGATTTCTTTTTGAAGCAAAACTATTTTTGTGCATATTGCCATTGCAAATGTAGTGATGTGGTGATAACGGATTGCAGGGCTGAGTTTGTTTTAAGACGGACCACTACAAGTTATATTAGTACATTATATAAAGTTTTATATTAATGAGAATGACCAAAAATTCCCTGCAACAGGCAACCATGGGATTTATTTGAGGGGTACTGTTCTCATAAAAAAGTCATTTCAGCTTTTGGTCAGTGCAAGCCTTGTCTTTACAGACCTGGAAACTTCTAGGCAGGTAGGTGTTTCTCCTGTCTTATTTTTCAGTATAGCCAGTCTTGTTTTCGGCTTCAGTGAGGAGGTATATTCATTATGATACATTAACAGATACATTATGATATGATAACATTATTTATGTCAGGGTCATTTATGCAGTCATTTATGTCAGGGAACAGCAAAAAGAGGGCTGCTCCCTGAGACAAGATGAGCTGGGAGCTGAGGGTGACCCCAGCACGGGCCCTGGACAATACACTCATCAACAGGGTGCAGTCCCACAGCGCCTGAACTAGGCAAGCAAAGCAGGGGTGGTGGTAGGGTGGGTGCATTGCTGGAGGATGCAGGTGAGGCTGTTAGGGCAGTTAATGCACACTGCTACACTCGCGACCCTGACAACATAGGAACACAGGCCAGCTGGATTATAAGATTTTATCAGAGGAACAGTTTGGGGCGTTTTAGCTGAAAACCCTGTTACAAGCACCCATCATAGTCTAAACAGTGATGGACCATCCTGTCTGAGATGTTTGATTCCCCTATGCAAAGACCCCAATAATGTCTTTTTTTCTTTCTTTTTTCTTTTTCTTTTCTTTTTTCTTTTTTCTTTTTTCTATTTTTCTTTTTCTTTTTTTTCTTTTTTTTCCTATTTTTTTTTTTATCTTTCTTTTTCTTCTTTCTTTCTCTTTTTTTTTGTTTTCTTTTTCACAAATGCTCGATCTATGACTGTGGAACACTTAATCGCTGTTGAAAAAGGTGTTCTCTGATAAAGTGCATTATTGGAGACAGCAGGGGTTATTAAGGAAAACCCACTGGAGAAAGCCTGATATGCAATCAGTAAGATGCTAACTAGCTGTAGGTATAAAGAAGGAACCTGTCTTTTGTTTAAGATATGTATAGTTTTTCAGATCTGCTTCTAGGCAAAACAAAAATCTTTTCTGAGTAGCTTAAGGTATTTTTGTTCTTTCTTTTGGTTAGGTTTATTTGTTATAAATAGTCATATTTATTTCCTTATGTTTGTATTTGCTGATTGTTTTTTATACCTGATAGTTAATATTCAATGATTTTTTTCTTATTTTTGCCATCCTTTCTGAAAATTAGGGATTCTTTATTTCTGCTAAGCTTTTAGCCTTCTATTTTATTTTTTACTGGACAGATTTTTTCCATCTTAAGATAAAAAAATTAAATATTTTTTATTCTAAATTCTGTGAAGCATTAAGTTAACAAATAAAAGATCCTATGAATGTGTTACACACACACAAAAAAAAAGTTATTTCACCTTCCGAAACATAAATTGCTGGTATTATAATTAATGATATTCCTAATTCATATTCTGAAATAAGTATACCGTGATGAGCTTGCTATAGTCAATATTTTAGGGCAAGATTTCAATAATGTCTAAATTATGTAAGGTTACTGGTATGCTGTATTACTAAGCCTGTTATAAAGTTGTGCAAATAGAGCCCATATGGAAGTAGAAAACTGCATAATAATCACGTAGCACACCCAGATTTCCTTCCAAACTTATTCACTAAAGTTGCATGCAGGTACCAAAGACTAGAATGTATATTGCCTTCCAAGTCTACTGATTTTTTCTTTTTTTTTTTAAATCCATAGAGTAAGAATAGAGTTGAACTTGTCAAATAATACATTCGACTACCACAAACTCTGTCTTTGTCATGATGTAAACCTATCTTCTTTTCTCCTTTGTCAGTATGGTACCGTATATCCATAACAGATTTCATACTTACATCTCTATTATTAGCAATCTTGCCTCACCATTCAGATATAAATACAAGCAAAACACAAAGCCAAACTGTATCCTGTCTGGTTTGGGGGTTTTTCTGGTTTTTTTTTTTTTTTTGTGGTTTAGGTTTTTTGAGGTGTTTGGGTTTTGGTTTGTGGTTTGTTTTGTTTGGGTTTGTTTTTTTTCTATCAGTAAAACAAAATACCGAGCTCTTATCAGGAACAAATTGTTATCAGCAGCTAGCTTTAGGTCTGTACTTCAATACAGTGTTTCCCCATGAAGGAAAAGGAAACTATCCAAACGTAATCCAAAAGTAATTAAAAAACAGATAACCCATGAGAAAATATTGATATCAAAGTAGCTCATGTCCCAAGAGAGAGCGTGCTGTACCACAACCAGAGTGCAGGACTGGGAAGAATCTCTTCCCTCCTCAGCCCCTCTTCCTGCAGACGCTGGAAGCTCCTGACCCCCAGCAGCCCATCTCTTCACACTGAAGCAAGTCCCTATATGGCCTATATAAAACAGGCCATTTTTTCATGTTTTGTCTCACTAATTCTGCTATTAAAAGAAAGTTAAAACTTAGATGTTAACTTTATTCATAGTCACTTTTTGCCCATTTGTTCTTGCACCAACATTTATCCTTTAGCTTTAATCACTCTTATTTTTATCCTCTACTTTTTACTACCGTCTTTTCAAGCTTCATTTTATCTGGCGTAACAGTGCTAGATCTTTTAGCTGCTATCCCTAACGTAAGTTTTATGGTCTCCTAATCTTTTTTCTCTGAATGTCTTATGAATTTATCTCTTCTTACATGGAATAACAGAGTTACCAGTATTATTCTAGACTATGACTCATAAACTGGGAGGTGCAAGGGGCAAGTGGCCTTGCAGAGGGATCTAGGTAGATTAGCACATGGGGCAGTCATGAATGGGATGAAATTTAACAAAAATAAATGCCAGAATCTGTACCTAGGGTGGCACAAGTATAAATTAGGTGAGGAATGGCTGGAGAGCAGCCCTGCAGAAAGGGATCTGGGGGCTCTGGCTGACAGCAGGCTCAACAGGAGTCAGCAGTGTGTCCTGGCAGCCAAGAGGGCAAATCGCATCCTGAGGTGCATCAAACACAGCATCACCAGCCAGTCAAAAGAGGTGATTATCCTGTTGTATTCAGCATTGGTGCAGCCTCACCTTGAGTACTGTGTGCAGTTCTGGGCCCCACAATTTAAAAAGGATGTGAAGGTACTCAAATGCATCCAGAGGAGGGCAACAAAGCTGGTGAAAGGGCTGGAAGGAATGTCCTATGAGAAGTGGCTAAGGACTTTGGCTTTGTCTAGTTTGTAGAAAAGGAGGCTGAGAAGCAACCTCATTGATCTCTACAGCTTCCTGAGGAGGGGAAGTGCAGACAGAGGTTCTGATCTCTTCTCCCTGGGATCCAATGATAGGATGTGTGGCAACGGTCCAAAGCTGTATCAGGGGAGGTTTAGACTGGACATTAAGAAGCATTGCTTTACAGAGAGGGTGGTCAAACACTGGAACAGGCTTCCTAGAGAGCTGGTTGATGCCCCAAGCCCATCAGTGTTTAAGATGCATTTGGAAAATGCCCTTAATAATATGCTTTAACTTCTGGTCATCCCTGAATTGGTCAGGCAGTTGAACTAGATGATCATTGTAGGTCCCTTCCAACTGAAAATATTCTATTCTATTCTATTCTATTCTATTCTATTCTATTCTATTCTATTCTATTCTATTCTATTCTATTCTATTCTATTCTATTCTATTCTATTCCATTCCATTCCATTCCATTCCATTCCATTCCATTCCCTTCCGATACTTTGTATAATAATTCTAATACCTTCCTATCACTACTAGGAATATATTTCATGGCAATTTTTAGACTTTCCCTTCACTTTTTCCATTTTGCATTAATTTTTTAGCGTACAGTCATGGTCACTGAAGTAATTTTCTACTGAAAAGTTTTTAGTTAATCTAGTAGAAACTCATTCTACAAGTCCCTATGCAACATGACCCTACTAAATTTTGTCCCATTTGTATTACTTTATCCTGGAAGATCATCTCATTATTCCCTTATGATATTCAGGTCTGGCTGTGTATTAATGATGTCTCCCAACTCTGTGTCACGAGAAAATTTACTTAGACTATTCCTATTTTTAGGTTAGAATTAGTCATAAAAATATTAAATAAGCTTGTTCTCAAGACTGAATCTTAAGAAAATCCAACAGGAGTTTCTTTTAGATGCCTTTCACTCCTTGTGTTTTATTGTCTCTTTTTTCTAATCAAGTTCTTTATCTACCTTATAACTTGTAATTAGCCTCAGTTCAAGTAATATTTTTCTTTAAGTTTCAATAGAAGTTTAAGTAGACTAGATCCAAAAAAAAAGTATGTTTATATTTTGAGGTTAGCTTGACATGATCAACTTTATTAACTGGTACCAAAACTGCTGCAAATGTGCAGCATATGTTCTCGTTTTCCATATCAAATATGCAATGTGTGAGTGCCTACATCCAAGAATAATCCTCCCAGAGGACTGAATTGTCCATCGTTCCTAGAATTACAAAGCATGCTGAGAAGTCACTCAGAGGCCACAAAGAAGAGGCAGCCAAGCTCTTCACAGTGATATGTGGACAAGGGACCATGGATATTTGTTGAAAGTTCACATTCTTTTTCACTTTTCAGCAGTAAAGCATTAGTTTGTCTAGGAACTTTTTTTCACCATAAGGACAGTCAGTCAGAGATACAAGATGCCCTAAGAGGTTGTGCAGTCTCCATTCTTTGAGATTTTCAAGAACATGAATGGATAAATCCACGAGTAACTTCATAGACTCTGCTTGGAACAGGAGGCTGGATTAGAGATCTCCTGAAGACGCTTCCCACCTGAACCACTATAGGATACTATGATCCTATGACCTTTACTGGATTATTTTTTTTAATGTTATTTAAAAAATAAAGTGAAGAATAGGAAACTGATTATGGAGCTATACACAGAAAAAAATGAAAATTACTTCTAGAAGTGGGAATTTCTTGGAGTACTTGAAGTAAAGAATCTTTTGTGGTAGAGGCTGAAACAAATAAGATATGTCTGTTTTAAACATATAAAACAAAAAAGGGAAAGTATATAGATTTATGTAGTTTCCATGTGTGGCATGGAATAGTATCAGGAGAATACTGATGTCCAGCAGGTGCTGATAAAAAAATAGAAGATAGTGGGCTAGATAACAAAAAAATGAAAGCGTTAATATTAATGAGGTAAACGTGCATATAGGCAATGCAACTAAGAGAAATACTGCATCTACTTCAGCCAGGAAATTGGATGTGGTCAGTAAGAAGCATCTAGTGTTGTAAATTCCCTTTTCCATTAGGGGATCAGAAACTGATCACAACCAGTATTTATGAGAACTCCCTTTATTAATTAAGCTGGTGCAATTAACAGAATGAAGCTGTTATTCATAGCAGATAACTATTTGCACAGTGTACTCAATCATTCTCTCACAAAGTTCCGTCTCCCTTTCTCTTTCTCTCATGCACACGCATGCTCCTAGTTGCTCAGTTCAGCTCAGAGCAACAGCTGGGAGGCCAACGCCAGCTCAGGAGTGGAGAGTCATACTGATGCTCCAGTGGCTTCCAGGTAGGTTTTCAGAAAGCCCTTCAAGGATTTCCTTGTTTCTTCTGATGTATGTAAGCATAATTCTGTCATCTTTGCCTGTATAGAGCAGCCACTGCCCTCTTGGATGTGGTCTGAGTTATCCAGCCCATTGTTGATACCAGTATGTGCTGGTGGCCTTGAAAAGGCATGGCTGATTCATGGTGTCCTGAGTTTTTCAGTTCTCACAGATTCCATAGGCCTGCTACTCTTGGGAGACTTTCACATGATACCCCTCATCACGTACGTCTTCTCCATTGAATCAGCTGTTTTCTGGTATCTATGTACCCATAGGTACTTATACAACGCTTTGACAAAAATAAAAAAGGAGGAGCTTTTATGAAAATGTAAGTCTTAGATGTGTTAGTTTGCTAACGCAAATAGCCTGGGCTACTTGAATAAAACAGGCACACAGGTAGAGGATCTGAAATTTAATATTGTTTTACACCAGAAGAACTGTAGAAATAGAGAGTTCAGAAAAGACAGAAGCACTGACTGATATCTTTCTATGTTAATAATGCGATAAACAATAGAGAAATAATAACATTTAGTAATATAGAACAAAAAGTCTAATGTTATTAGAAAGAGCATCTATCCTTAATTTTTCCTTAATCTATTGTTAACACACTCTCTCTCTCACAGTGTTAGGTCTGTTACACAGCATTTCTAAGAAGCATATGGCTTGCATTCATCAGTTTCAGTGCTCTGTCTGAAAATATAGAACGATGATGCTTAGCCTCTTCCTCCATTAATTTTAAAATGATTACTTACAGAGCATGAGTTGAAAATTCACATCTGAAATAATCTCTGTTCTTACAAATGCAAACTTGGGAGACTCTGCAGGGTAGATTCTGTGTAATCCTTCCTAATGGATTTGATAAATACAAGATTGAGCAGAAAACCCCTTAAAGAAATAACCCTGCTAGGATAAGCAGACTTCAATGTGTTTAATGTACACAGTATCTTGATTGGTGCTCTGACATCCACCCCACTTCCTTTCCTTATGGGGCAAAGCAGCAGTCCATGATAGAGTGCGGGATATGGAATAGCCGAGAGCTGGCAAATAAATTCTGTTTGGCAAGCAGACTTCTTTAGCGCACGACTAATAAACAAGACACATCCTTATGCAGTGTTGTTCAGTCCTCGGGCCTGTGTTAAAAAATTGTTTAGGAAAGGTCAAGATATTAAAGTCTGAAAAATGTCTGGGTGGACATCCATTTGCTACTCCTCATAATTTTTCTGTCTAATTTCCAAAAGCATTTTACGAGTGTTGGTAAACCCATACCCGTAACATTTGCTAAAATGCATCTAAAATGTTATGAATGATCTATAACAGGACTTTTCATGGAAATAACTGAGACTTAACGAGGTTTTTCAATTTTATTTTTGTAAATCTTTATAAACCTTTCACCAAATATTTATATAAGCTCAAAAGGAATATGAGTTCTCTTAAAATATTTTTGGTGAAATCTAAGTTGGTAAATGCTTTCTGCTGTCTTCGAACAAAACTGGCAAAGGGATTTACATTACTTCAAATTTTATAGCATAGAACCAAAGGAGTGGTTCTTCCATAGTATATGATGAACTGATTTCATTATTATTCAGAAAAAATGTAGCTATCATGTTTTCATATATAACTAAATTTTTTAAAAAAAATTCTATTTAAGAATAATTTTTTTCCAATAATATTAGGTAAGGTACGCTGGTTTTAGCTCCTATTCTGTTACCACTGAAGTCAAGCAAAGGTTCTGTAAAAATTATGTAACACAAAGGGGCCCATAAAATCAAGTATTTCAGCTACACAGGAACACTAATAAACTAAAGAAGACATGTAATTTTTCCTTTTTCATGGGTTACGCTGGCATGCCTTTAGCTACAGACTAATGTCAAAAGAAATATAAATCAATTCCCCTGTAATGCCTCATATTAAAATACTGCAGTTGAATGGGATATGTTATTATTTTGCTTTTTGTTATCCTAAGAGTAATTGTGAACGCATTTTCAAGATGTATTTTGTTCAATATGCATCTTGGAGAGAAATAAATTTGTGACTTGTTATGGTTTATCAGTTCTGTTTTGTTCTGTTTTTACCTCAAACCAGGACAACTTTGTTTTACCAGACATTCAAGACAGAATGTTCTTTGGTTTCTAAAGCTAAATGGACAGAATTGCATGCTGAAAATAGGTTTGCTCCAGAAAATATTTTTTTTAAAATAATGACAGAATTATTGAATCTGTTTTTTGTTGTTGTTTTTGTATTTATTTTGGGGTTTAAATCTGTTGTCTGTGACAGTGCCTGTGAAACACAAAGGTATTGATAACTAGATACTATCTGTCAATAAAGAGCAATAATGCCAACAGAGTGATATAATCAAATCTCTGGAATGTCACAGTTTTAAATTGCATTGGCAGATACAAAACACTTTAATCACAGACACATATGCAATTTCAGAAACTCCATGACCTTTCTGTCTCGTGGGGTAGACAGTGCAGTCCAGGAGGAAGGTTGGATGGGTCAGCACAGCCGTCACAGCTGTGTGGTATCAGGGGGCTGGGCTGTTGGTTCCCCTGCGTGTCACTTCGGTGCCTTCTTCTGCAGTGCCATTGGTCCTGCCTCTGGTCTTCTCCCATGTGCCCCTGGAGTCTCTCTTCTGTCTCCTCTGTCTTTCTGCTTGTCTCCAACAGCACCTTGCACAGTATCTACACGTCTCCCCAAGTGCCTATCCCCACATATCCCTCCAAGAGTCTATCCCCATGTGTGTCCCCAGGTGACTCTCCTCAACATGTTTCCCCAAGTACCTCTCCTCATGGGTCTCCCAAAGTGCCTTTCCTTGATGTGTGTCCTGTGCCACACAATACCCCTACTTCCTAAATGAATGTGAGACAGATCAGCTGGGACTCCATGCCTGGCTGCAGTTTGGGTGGGATGTTTACAGCAATGTCAGAGCCAATCGGGCCCCCAGAGCCTCCTCCACCAATGGCACCCTGCAGCTCCCAGCTACCCAAACCTGTCACTTAGGTCTGATACATGGACATTTAGCATCAGATCTTCCTTTCTTTTCTCATTCCCTCCTCACTTTTTCAGAGTTCACTCTCATACTTCAAGGCTTTCTTAATGGACAATCTTTTCATTGTTTGTACTATATGTGAAATATATACTTTTTCCTTCCAGAAGGCAGGTTTACTGTTTTTACTGACTTGTAAAGCAGTTACTTCCTGATCCGAAAGGGAAGGGTTGGTTTTTTGTTGTTTTTTCTTTTTCCAAACACATAACTTGACTTAAAAGCACGTAGTTTTCACTTTCTGAGGAGTATAAAGAAGTGCTTTAGAGTAAAATATCAGCAGACAGAGCTAAAGCCAGGACTGGAGTTTGTGTATTGTTACGGTTTCTAGTTTCATTAACTATTTTGCAAATACTTGAGTGTGATATCTTGGGTTTTTTTCAGGGTTAAGATTGACCTGGACATATGCGGTGCTAAATTGCATTTTTTAATTTTTTAAGCATATCAGACAGTTTTTACATATATATAGTTCATGTGTAAGATTTATTAAAAAAAAAAAATAAGGGGAAAGATCTCGTTAGAATTTGGTTGGAGTATGATGTAATTACTAGATAGACTTTTGGTATAACATGTCTATCAATGTAAATAACCATCATATTTATGTATTTCTTGTTTATAATTTTATGAAAAACAAACTCAAAGAAAATGAAAATAAAACAAGCAGGGTAGTATGTGCATTTCTTAAAAGTGTCCTTTCTTGCTCCTGATGGTTGTTTTTGTTCTGTTTCTATCATGGCATCTGTTTTTCTTTTCTTTCTTTTTATGTTCAGCTTATAGAAACTGTAAATGGCTGACAGGTTCTTTTTACATGTATTTAAGTTCCAGTTGGGACTTTCTCCATGAATTAGCTCAAGGCCACGATAGCAAATAAACCCATGAAATATAAAGTGTTTTCTTAACATCGGAGGCCGCCTTCTACACAGCTTATGCATAAAGCCAGTTAAATGGTCAACAAATATTCTATACCTGTCCCAAAGTTTAAGAAACACTGTATGGAGATGTCTGAGTCCATCTGTTAAAGAAAAACTGAATTGCTCTGTTTGAAGTAGTTTAGCAATGCTCGTCCCTCTGTTTCCTGTCTTTCTGACTCAGCCAAGTTTCCTACAGAGGCTTAAGACACATAAGCACGTAGACTTTCCTTCACCTTTGTGTAAAATTCTTATTTATATCATGAGAATTTAAGCTGTGGATTGAAGATGTTAACTTTACATATCCAGAATCTCATCAATCTTAAAGAAAAGAGATTTGACAAATCCTCCCTACAGAATGACTGTGACATTCTACTTCTGAGGTTTTACTCTAAGTGAAAAAGTCAGGAAGACATCTAATTTTTAATTAGTTCTCCTCATTTGGGAGATCATCTGATTTTACTGGCAGAATTAGCAAGTGAAATCACTTAGGAGCTGCCATGTAAATGTCCTCTACCCCTAGGGCCTCAGTATATTTAATGAGTACAGTGTTAACCTGGAAACATTATCATTGATTTTAAATGAGAGCAACTGTGAAATTTGGAGGAAATCATTAAATTGAAATAATTATTTTGATTCCTTTCTTGATCACTGATAATGGAAATTAGACACGTAAATCTCTTTTATGCATAAAAGAGGACAATTTCTGTACCTTTCCCCCATTTTACTAGTTATAATAAATAATTTAAATTCATTCCAGACATATTTTATAGTGTTTTCTGACAAACAAGGTGAACAACTTGCAGGATGTATCAAAGAACAAACAAGGCTGCAAGTCTTTTCCTCCTTTATTTTTATTTTATAACTTCTTTTGTTAACTTATACATAGTATGACATTTTACTGAAACAATTTAGAAAAATATTCTGAGATTGTGTGGTAAACTTTCAAGTACCATTTTTTTGGTACTATGATACTATGGTACATCAACCATATTTCTGTGGCCAATTTGTGACATTCAATTTGATTACTAATAAAGACCATTTATGGGCTCATTGACAGGGCTTTAAACTAGATATGAGGGGGGAAGGGGACATAACTGGGCCTGTCAGGACTAAACCCAAGGGAAGCATGTCAGGGCTTGAAGGATGGTGGACTAGTGAGGACTCTTGCTCTGCCATTTCATTTGAGAGAAGGGATAGATGTTTAGAAATCATGGAAGCAACTGAGAAGGGTCTGGCAGGAAATGGGGCCCACACTCAGAAAAAGGTGTTGGAATCTATCTCATCTGAAGTGCATCTATACCAATGCACACAGTATGAGCAACAAACAGGGGGAGCTTGAAGCCATGATGCACCAGGAAAACTATGACATAGTGGCTATCACAGAAACGTGGTGGGATGCCTCACACGACTGGAGTGCCACAATCGATGGTTACAAGCTCTTCAGGAGGGACAGACAGGAAAGGAGAGGTGGAGGAGTGGCCCTGTATATTAGAGAATGCTATGAGAGCTCGGAAATCAAGTATAGTGATGATGGGGTGGAGACTGCTTGGATTAGGTTAAGGGCCAATAAAGCTGATATCGCTGTGGGAGTCTGCTATAGACCTCCCAACCAAAGCAGTGAGGTGGATAAAGCTTTCTATAAGCAGCTGGGGGAAATCTCACAGTCACTTGCCATTGTTCTTGTGGGGGACTTTAACCTCCTGGATATCTGCTGGGAATACAACACAGCAGAGAGGGAACAATCCAGGAGGTTCCTGGAATGTGTGGAGGATAAATTCCTCACACAGCTGGTAAGTGAGCTGACCAGGGAAGGTGCCCTGCTGGACCTGCTTCTTGTGAACAGGGAAGAATTTGTGGGGAAAGTAAAGGTTGGTGGCTGTCTAGGGCACAGTGATCATGAGATGATTGAGTTTTTGATTCTTGGAGAAACAAGGAGAGGGGTTAGTAAAACTGCCACCTTAGACTTCCGGAGGGCAAACTTTGACCTGTTCAGAAGACTGCTGGACAAAATCCCTTGGGAGGCTGCCCTGAAGGATATAGGAGCCCAGGAAGGCTGGACATACTTCAACAGAGAAGTCTTAAAGGCACAGGAGGAGGCTGTCCCTGTGTGCCAAAAAACAAGTAGGCGGGGAAGGAGACCGGCCTGGCTAAATAGGGACCTTCGGCTGGACCTCAAGAACAAAAGGAGAGTCTCTGACCTCTGGAAGAGGGGACAGGTCTCTCATGAAGACTATAAAGACGTAGTGAAGCTATGCAGGGAGAAAATTAGGAGATTCAAAGCACAGCTAGAATTCAACCTAGCTACAGCCGTTAAGGATAAGAAAAAATGTTTCTATAAATTCATTAACAACAAAAGGAGGATTAGGGAAAATCTCCCTCCCTTACTGGATGCAGAGGGAAACAAACATAGTCACAAAGGATGAGGAAAAGGCTGAGGTGCTCAATGCCTACTTTGCCTCAGTCTTTAGCAGTGGAACTAACTGTTCCCTGGGCACCCAGCCTTGTGAGCTAGGAGACAGGGAGGGGAAGCTGAACGAGGTCATCACAGTTAAAGAGGAACTGATCAGTGACCTGCTATGCCACTTGGATGCGCACAAGTCTATGGGACCAGATGGGTTACATCCAAGAGTGCTGAAAGAGTTGGCAGACGTGCTCGCCAAGCCACTTTCCATTATCTACCTGAAGTCATGGCTAACTGGGGAGGTCCCAATGGACTGGAGGGTAGCAAATGTAGCACCCATCTACAAGAAAGGCAGAAAGGAGGATCTGGGAAACTAAAGGCCTGTCAGTCTGACCTCGGTAGCAGAGAAAGTCATGGAGCAGATCATCTTGAGTGCCATTACAAGTCATATAATGGACAAGCAGGGGATCAGGCCTAGTCAGCATGGGTTTATGAAAGGCAAGTCCTGCCTGACAAACCTGATCTCCTTCTATGACAAGACGACCCGATTATTCGACAAGGGAAAGGCTGTGGGCATTGTCTACCTAGACTTTTGAAAAGCATTTGACACTGTCCCCCATAGAATTCTCATGGAAAAACTGGCAGCTCATGGCCTGGATGACACCAAATTAAGCGTGAGTGTTGATCTGCATGAGGATAGGGAGGCTCTACAGAGAGACTTGGATAGATTGGACTGATGGGCCAACGCTAACTGTATGAGCTTCAACAAGGCCAAGTGCCAGGTCCTGCACTTGGGCCACAACAACCCCATGCATCGCTACAGGCTTGGGGAAGTGTGGCTGGAGAGCTGCCTGGCAGAAAAGGACCTGGGGGTTCTAATTGACAAGTGGCTGAATATGAACCAGCAGTGTGCCCAGGTGGCCAAGAGGGCCAATGGCATCCTGGCTTGTATTAGAAATAGTGTGACCTGCAGAAGGAGGGAGGTGATTGTCCCCCTGTACTCAGCACTGGTGAGGCCACACCTTGAGTATTGTGTCCGGTTCTGGGCACCTCAATATGAGAGAGATATCGAGGTGCTGGAGCGAGTGCAGAGGAGGGCAACGAAGCTGGTGAAGGGCCTGCAGAATAAATCTTATGAGGAGCGACTGAAGGAGCTGGGACTGTTTAGTTTGAGGAAGAGGAGGCTGAGGGGAGACCTCATCGCTCTCTACAGCTACTTGAAAGGCCATTGTAGAGAGGTTGGTGCTGGTCTCTTCTCACAGGTAACTAGCGATAGAACAAGAGGGAATGGGTTCAAGCGGCAACAGGGTAGGTTTCGGCTGGACATTAGGAAAAAATTCTTCACAGAAAGAGTGGTTAGACACTGGAATAGGCTGCCCAGGGAGGTGGTGGAGTCACCATCCCTGGATGTGTTTAAGAGTCGTTTAGATGTGGTGTTGGGGGATATGGTGTAGGGGAGAACTTTGTAGAGAGGGGTCGATGGTTGGACTCGGTGATCCCAAGGGTCTTTTCCAACCTAAATGATTCTATGATTCTGTTGTATCAGTATGGAAACTCATTTACTGCAAAATTTACAATGCCTGTCTAAATTGTGAATGACTGCTCCCTGGAGCCGTACAGACAGCTATCAAAGATCAGCCCTGCAAAAGTTCTTGAATAGGCCTATAGAACTGTTGCTCTTATCACACATCCTTTTACTACTGGAAAACAAACAATGTCTAGAATTAAGCAGAGATTTGAGTACCTATGCCTCTCAGTTCCTGTTACTGCTAATACAAAAGTCTCATGTTAAAAAAAAAAAAGCACTTCCAGTTAAATATTAGGACTGAAATCTAGTTAGTAGTCAGTAGTACTACTATTAACTAGTAGTCAGTTATCAGCAGTAAAAATCAGCAGTAATAAAATTAAATTTTTATGTGTGAGTATATATATATATGCACATATACATGCATATGGTTTCAAACATAATAAGTTTTAGCAAGTACGCCTGACAGAATAATAAAAAATACATTCAGGCATAATATAAAAGTATAGCTTTCCAAATTGTCTTCCATATTTTCCTGCAAAGAAAAAGATGATATCTGACATCTTAAAATAATTACACGTTCTTACATTTTAAACACAAATTCATGGAAAAACACTAGCAAAAAAGAGGTCTTGATTTCACAAATCGATTCATAATCAATGGGGACTGCACCTTTTAAAATCAGAAGTGGTGTACAAATCTATCTCAATAATGGAGAAGACTAGTTCAAAATGTAATTTAAAGCAGTCTGAAAGGGTAAATAACATCATAGAAAAAAATTAAATATTATATTTATTGAAATAAAGAAAAATATAAGAAACACATCAAAACTTCAGGAAACTGTGCAGTCTTTAGAAGGACAGAAAACTAGATAATTTTCACCGAGAAGAAGCTCATCCATTTTTGACCACCTCAGAGATATATTCCTTTCTTAGTCACTAGTGATTTTTAGAAGTAATGTATAGGAGTAACAAAGTTAAAAAATTATAATAAAATGGAAAAAAACCCATACCCAAACCCATTCATTTTTACTTAACATAAAGATACACTAAAAAATTCAGATTCAGTTAGAAACTGCATCACTTTCTTAGACAGCTTCACTGGATATAGTCTTACCAAATTCAGGGAACTGTGCCAATTTGCATTGCAATAGATTTGGCCTTCCCTTATTAATACATTATTAACACTATTAATATTAATAAAGCAAAACACTTGAGGCCATTCTATCACGAGAACTTTTTATTATTATTTTCAGTAATAACTGCATCTGCTCTCGATGATCAAAATCAACACTTGTCATTATATAAAACATTATATCTAAAAATGTAAATTTGCTTCTAAGAACTGTCAAGTAGGATATGAGAATTCATTAAGAGTTGAAAGACTTCTCTTAAACAAAAGCAGAGTACTTAAAAAATGCTTAGAAATCAGCCTAACTAAATGGAACCTGGAAAAATATATTAGTCAAACAGAAAGAGATCCAATTCTACAGTGCTCTTGATCATGTAGTTATTTGCAGCTGCAGAATACGGGTGTAAATCATTACCATTTTGATATTTCTAAGAAAGTAAATGTGTATGTATACTCAAGAACAAAATCATTGTAATCTGTGAATTTTGACTTCTGAGACTTCCTATAATTTATTTCTATTGTTGGAAAAAGGAGTATAAAAGCAGCTCCGTTATCGAATTGCCAGATAATTTTGATTTGCAAAGAAGGCCCAAAACTGTGCAATATTTGGATGGCCCACAGTAAATGTGTACTTTCTGCATATTTCTCTGTCAACATAGTCCCTTTTGCTGCTACTTTCATATTCTTCTTTATGGTTCTGTTAGATATGGAACTTAAAGAAAGAAACCATTCTGGCAACTGCTTTGCCAGTAAACTTCTGTGAATTATATCTTGGTGAATAATATCTTGGAAAAGATATAAAGAACTGATACTTGTTATATATACCACCCAAGAATATTCATTCCAGTACTGACAGCCACAATCTGCCTGATTTATAAGCCAGTCAATATGGTTTTGTACAGAGATGAGTGATGATTAAAAGTCAAGATTTTCCTTTTAACACTCTTCATTTCGAACTTTTCTTGTCTTTATTTTCTGTTATTATTTTTCACAAAAACTTATATGTCCTTAGAAAAGAACAAATAATAAAGTATTACCCTAGTAGAAGGAGACATTCAGCTATGAAAGAAAAAAAAATAATCTCCAAGTAGTAGGAACTCATCAAGATATAATCAAAGAAATATCTTGAACTGAAGCTGTTTCAAACACTTGAAACATGTGGTACAGTTTGTCACTGTATGCCCCGCACCTTGCTGCTCACTTGTTCCTTTGATTTTTTGGTTACTGATTTTCATTCATTTACATCAAGTTCCAGCAGAAGTATGCTTTATGAACCATGGCTGTGTTGCAGGACACAAATTGCTATAAGAAGGCATACTGAACCCACATGTAGTGAATCTTGCTTTTTGAGCATGTACAAACCTTATGTTTCACAAATACTGTGAATAAATCATTTAAACTCACTATGTGCCTCTCTAGCTCTGAATTTCCCTAGAACTACCTTGGTGTGAGCTCCTGGGGCATCTATTGGTAGATCAGTATATAAGGTCCCACAGACCTTATAAAAAAGTATGGTTATTTCCAAGCTATTGGCAAGACTTGTGACTTTTTTAATTTTAAAGAACAACTGCTGGGAGACAAACTGGTGTCTTGTTTCTATTTTACGTGATTTCCTTACAGTCAGAGGACTGGTCCAAGCTGTCAAAGACCTTTATTTAGTCCACATCTTACACCAACAGGGTGAAATAAACATTCTGGACTTCCCAGGAAAAAGCCTTAGACATTACACTAACAGATACTGTGTTGGAGCAGATAAATTCTCTTGGTTCCTGCTTTTGAAGCGGTGCTGTTATGCAATAAGAAAAAACAATTTTTAATGTGTCAGAAGAGATATCACAAGTGTAAAAATAACTCCTATATCCTCTGAAAGCTGGATTATATGAATTTGGCACCTTCAGAATAGGAGAGAAAAATTAATCCTAAATTTTCAGTTTCTCTCAGCTTTTCAACTATTGCGCTATTATTGAAGACTAATTAACTAATATTCTATTGATGATATTTTTTGGATGGAGTGATTATTATTGCCATTTATGAGGGGAAAATATGCTGATAAAGTTTGTTTGTTGTGTCTTGAGATTTCTGTAGGCCATTCAGAAGATGTTGGCAGAGTCACTGGATTCAGTATGCAGCATCAAGGATCAAGATCTTGGTCATGCAACAGATCAAAATAAAACTCCCTACATGCATGCACATAAACAAAGAACAGTGATACTAGTGATTTTTAAAGTCAAAAGGGTTGGGCTTTATATATTTATTTTGTCATTACTTGCCAAATACAAATTTTAGGCTTCGGCAAAACCAAATTTCCCAAACCTAAATTAGGATTCCAAAGCTGTCTTTTGGGTCTTGCCTGTAATCACATTTCAGGGGTAGCATTTGCTTTAGGTTCGGTCTATCAATTTCTCATGCAGCTATTATTATTTTGAAAAGGCCTTTGCAAAGCATCAGTACTTTCCAGCCTGGACACATGGGCCTGTGTATCAGCTTGGAATAGTCAAATCTGTATGCCAGCAAAATATCTGAGTGCTCACTGTAGCTAATTCCCACAGTAGATTTTGAGAAACATGATTAAATTGTGTTCAGTGTCACAAAATGTGAATGGGTGAGAACAGAACAAGAGTCTTACTTCTGCCATTGTAATGCATAGAAAATATATCTACTTAATTAAACTGATCTAACTATAATCTGATGCAGACATTCGTTTATCAAGGATTAATTATAATACACAAATGCTGTTCATAGTTACAAGTACACTATTACCCACAACACAGTTTAAAATCCAATGAACATATGGCATTTGCAGAACCAGCAGTGTCACAAAAAAAACGAAGCAGTTGTCATATTTTATTAATTTTATGATAAACTATCACTGCATTGTAATTATATGAGCAAGACAGTCAGCCAACATCATTATCTGAGCTCCTGTTTTCTTTGAATCCCTTGTAACTTAGAAGTCCTATTATTTATGAATACTACATTGTTTTACTGAATGTGAATTATTGAAGGGATAGAGGGTTGAGTTATTCTTCAGTATTATTCCAATATAGCAATGATTTATGCTAGGTATTAATTTTGTCATGTTTCATGTTGTACCTATTTATATATAGTTCTTGGCAAGAGTAACTATCCCAATACTCCTTAGGTAATGAGCTATTAAGTTCAACAAGTGAACTTACAGTGCCCTTAGAAATAAAGCATTCACTTTTACCTCTCATTCATGTCAGAGGTTAATAATTTCACAAGTTAATAACTTCCATCTAACACAGGTAATCAATATTATTCTGTTGCATAAGATGGAATGAATAAAAAAATTATTTTAGTAACAGATACCAGTAGACTCCAAAATCAGAGAAAAAAAAATACTTTTGGTAACTGAGAAACAAGTAACTTTGTAATTAAATTACCACAAACGAACTAAAAACTTGCACATTTTAAATAGATAGCTGTAATTATTTTCATTACATAAATAAAGCCATGAGATATAACCCAACAGCCAGTGCTATATCTTAAATGAACTTCATGTTGCAGTACTGACCACTATTTCGAAAAAATAATGATTAAAATAATATCTCATTCCTATATTACCAATTTCTTCTAAGCAAGAGTAAAAATTCAAGAACCTTAAATCTGTCAGGTTCATGTACACACCTTGACAGTGCTCATCTTGCATCAAGGTGCACCAGATAAATGACATTTTGCCTCAGAATGCCTTTGTTATTACTATTTAGACATAACTTAAGAAATTATCTGTCTATTCTGATTTTAAAAGTCAGCAATAGAATCATAGAATCACAGAATTGCCTAGGTTGGAATGGATCTTTCAGATTATTGATCCCAACCATTAACCTAACACTGACAAAACCACCACTAAACCATGTCTCCAAGCACCACGTCTACCCATCTTTTAAATACCTCCAACATGATGATTCCACCACTTCCTTGGGCAGCCTGTTCCAATGCTTGATAACCCTTTAGTTGCAGAACGTTTTCCTAATACCCAATCTAAACCTTCCCTGGAGCAATTTGAGGCTATTTCCTCTTCTCCTAATAGGTCAAGTAGACACCACAAACACTTCACTCATTAAAAAAAAAAAAAAAAAAAAAAAAAAAAAAAAAAAAAAAAAATTACATTAAACAGAAAACTTATAATACTTGCAAGAACAATTTACTAGTAGTTCCTGGGAGAAGCGGAGGACAAACAAGAGAAAAACAATAGGTGAAATAAAGAACATATTACATCGAAGTGGAAGCCAAGCAGAATTTTTAGCATAGACAATAGTCCTATATGTTCTTCTTGTTCTCTGTTAATGTATCAGTATAGGCCAGAAGATGATCAGAGGGCTGGAACACCTCTCCTATAAGGACAGGCTGAGAGAGTTGGGGTTGTTCAGCCTGGAGAAGAGAAGGCTCCAGGGACACCTTATAGCAGCCTTCCAGTACTTAACAGGGGGCCTACAGGAAAGATGGGGAGGACCTTTTAGCAGGGCTTGTTGTGATAGGACAAGGGGTAATGGTTTTAAACTAAAAGAGGGCAGATTTAGACTAGATATAAGGATGAATTTTTACGATGAGGGTGGTGAAACACTGGAAGAGGTTGCCCAGAGAGGCAACCCTGAAAACATTCAAGGTCAGGTCGGACAGAGCTGAGCAACCTGATCCGTTGAAGATGTCCCTGCTTATTGCAGGGGGTTTGGACAAGATGACCTGTAAAGGTCCCTTCCAACCCAAACTATTCTATGAAAACTAAACTTAAAAATTAAGTACTGCAATAATATGGTGCAGTGCCTAAATTCCTTTCCGTATCTAATCCCATATTAATTTCAGACACTGTTTCTTTCTATCTATTAATGGAGTATGTTAATCATACTAGAAACACGTTTATTATAGCAATACTTTGTGAATAGTATTTTTTATTGTCTCAAAAAGAGCTATTTATAAACAAATTATATCTGAAGTAATTATGTCAAACAACAAATTTTGAAACTGTAATAGAAGAGACTTTGTTTTTAACATAATCATGTCATGAAATTGGCTTGATGTATTTTAAAGCCTTATTTTCTTCTGTAAAAGCAAGCAAACAAACACAAAATGAAACAAACAATCAAGCAAAAATAATTCCTAATCTACCCAAGTAGTCTAGCCAAAGAGAGAAGAGAGACACAACACATACGACATATCCGGGTGAGTGCATCCGGATTTGAATGGAAAAGGGATTTGAGTTCTTTGAGAACTCAGGAGGCAGTCCTGAGTTCTTCTTTGGACTATACAACTCTGGATAAATTATCTTTGATGGTCTCAATGACAAACATTTCTATGATAGAAAAATATATTAATTATAATACATGTTGTATTATTAATTTAAAATTTGTATACAGGAAGAGTAAATCTTCAGGCAGCTCAAACAAGGATTTAAAAAAAAAATAGAATTGGCTACATTTTTATGATTCTAGGTCATCTTATTAAATACCAGGCTAACATATTGCAAATGATTATCCTGTGTTTTTAATTAAAAAGAAATCCTGAAAAACACTTCTTAAACCTTCTGGCTAGAAATTTTTGCAGGTTAAACTATACTCTTTAAATTAAATTAAAATAGCAGGAAGGAACAGCATTCTATAAATCTTCTTCAGCGAACTCACAACCAGCTCTAACAGAAGACATGCATTTTGTGAAAAGGTTCCTTCTCTCTCTCGTCTGTTCTTTTCTTCTAGTTTCTTCCATTGCTTTGCCAGCGTACCATTACTAAAAGTCCATGAAGATCAAAAAGAATCTTTAGAATAACAGAAGGAACAATAGCATTGCGAAATGCTAAATCAAGTGCCAGTTTGTTTTTTTGTTTTTGTTTTTAATTTTACTTCTTAACCATTCTCCATCTCATTGTTTATATTACCATTTCTGTAGCATCACTGGCTTTCAAACTTACAGGGCTTTTACTTCTCAGTTTCACTTGGCCAAAATTAGTCTGTACAAGGTGCTCTACAGGGCACACTAACAAGTTAGATTTCTATCCACCCAGCTAGATTTCTGTCAAGGAGGAATGATATGACATGGCAGTCTAAGGACATTAGGCTTTGCTTCAACAATTTATGCTGGACATGAACTTCATTGAATTTTAAAGTAAGGTTAACTGACTTGTTTGTCTAGGTATTCTTGCTAGCACCTATATAAATCTAAACGTGCAGATTATTTAAATTACAGGTAAAGAAGTACTGCCAAGGGAACTTAGTGACTGCAGTGCCATTCAATTTTCAAGTGCATAAAGGGCTCTGACATTACATTTCTATCTGTCCATAGACTACACTCAGCTCAGCTATGAGAGCTAGCACATTTAAGAATTTATGTTGTATAAACCCACCAACAGAATACACAGGCAAATCAGTGACTTCTACAGGATTCGAATACACTATAGCAAGAATAACCTAAAACAGTACATAAAAAATTCCTAACAAATAGGCAATAGCTAATGAAATATGTCAAATATCAAGACAATAGTCGTTATTATAAGACAGGCATCTTTAGGTATCTTATGCAGCTGTCACTTGGGAAGGGCACAGGTACTGTGTCTATTTGTCATATCTGTCATATCTCTTTGAATGTCAAGGCAACTGGATGGTGCCTAATCTTACCATTGGCTATAATGTAAACCACAGTTTTTAGCTTTCAAAATCATATGTAATATGTAAGTGCATGCAAATTTTAGTGTGTGCAGCCTGGAGTTAATTCCTACCTTGTGTGACAGTATACCTACTTTATCCCATGTTCTTAGCAAATTCATTCTTCCGGCCACAGAACTATCCTTAAAAATCTGTCTTAATACCTAGACTACATTTGAAAAGGGACATGAAGACAGTACGCAGGAACCAGAGAACATAGTCTGTGCATTTGCTCTATACATGAGCCGCAAGCCCAAAGACTTTTAACTGTGAGGCACATTCACAGGAGGATCAAGTTCTGGACAATATGTGTACAGAAAAACAGATCCACTGATGTGCTACTTCCACACTTTTAAGACATACAAATATGTTTTGGAGTTTAGTGAACAGATCTATAGTAATTAAATTATCAAGCATGTTTCAGCTATGTTTTCTTTCAGAAATAAATTATAAAATGTAATACGAAGCTAAAATAGAGATACTAATGTATCTCTATTCTCAAAGTTCTCAAAGTAAAGCAATTTGTGGTAATTTTCTGTATAGTTAAAATGGGGAGCACAGAAGGAATAATCAATACCTCTGGAACCGGAACTGACTTCGAGTGCACTTTTTAATTAATTTTTTAAATCACAGTTTGCTCTTAATAACATTTTAACATAATGAAATCTTTTATTCTGCTTGTAGTGTTCACAAATGTACACTTATTTTTTGTTTAGCTAAAATCTTTCATTCTCCTACTTAATGGCAAATCTTCAGACAGAAAATGCAAATATAATGGACTGCAAAATTGTCAGCCACAGCTTTGTAATTAACTTTTTTTTCTTACTCAAACTTTATAAGGATCATTTAAATGAAATGTAAAAGTCTACAACATCTGAAAACAGGAGTTAATTTTTTCTAATAAGAGAGATTTTAAAGTTCCTAAAGAAACAACCAACAACAACCAAGTAAAGCATGACATTATAATGATGATGAGCTAGGTATGACAACAACATAGAAGTAAACTTTTTACTTAGGACTAGAGCATTTTAGAAAAGGAATCACAGCATCACAGCATTGTAGGGGTTGGAAGGGACCTTCAGAGATCATCTAGTCCAACCCTTCTGCCAGAGCAGGGTCACCTAGAGCAGGTTGCACAGGAACGCATCCAGGCAGGTTTTGAATATCTTCAGAGAAGGAGACTCCACAACCCCTCTGGGCAGCCTGTTCCAGTGCTCTATCAGCCTCAAAATAACGAATTTTTCCTCATGTTGAGATGGAATTTCCTGTGTTCCAGTTTTTTCCCATTGCCCCTTGTCATGTCACCGGGCACCACTGAAATGAGTTTGGCCCCATCCTCTAGACACCCACCCTTTAGATATTTAGAAGCAAAACCACAAGGTTATTACAGATTTTTGACATCTCTCAAAATGCCAAATACTATTAGCATTGTTACTGGAAAATTTAGCTGACTACAGCTATGTTAGGAAGAGGGGCACAAAAGTGATGGACACTTGTCACTATTTCTGCTATAATCAATCTTTTAGTATTGGTATTTTGGTCCTCCTAGTTACCTATGTTAAAAGTGCAATAAAAAGTCTGTACTTAAAAGGTGTCCTTAGGCATGAAGATTGGCTTTAAATAGCTGTGAAGTTACGTAAAAGGTGGAATCTTGTTAGGGCTGCAAGACCATGACCAGACTGCTGGCTGGACCCTGCCCCGAGATTACGTTAACTGAGCAGGATGTGACATGACATGGGAAACTGCTAGATGTAATAGATAACAGTGTGAGAAGCTGAGAGAGCACCATGAGGCACGGCAGGGGTGCACAGGTGCTTAATGCAGAGCTATCTGAGAAATGACTGAACTTCACAGGTAATTGGAGGGAATACTGGGGACCTTCATGATGGTAGTATCTTGCAGGCCAGCAGTGCCAAGGTAATGACATCAGCAATACCCTACAAGGCTGAGGTTCCCTAAGTGATGGTAACAGAAATATCTGATTTGGATAAAGATGTAGCAAAACTGGGACCAATAGGGAAAAGCCAATTGAGGACAGCTGGGAGGAGATTGGGGGCATAGAAAGGGAGGCAGAAAGATAAAGGAAGACAAGTAATAAGGTATGCTAATATTGAAATTCCTGCTGTCTGGGTGTATCTGCTGGGCAGCCCCGCACTTGATCGCTGTAGCCTAAATCTGGACAGTAGACAAAGCCTGTTGCTCTGAGCATTAACAGAGGAGTGAACCCTGCAGGCAGGACAGACTGGGCAGGGTTGTCTCCCTGGCTAACAGGAGCACACTGGGACAGGAAAATAAATAGTATCTCCAGGTCAGGTCTTGTTCCTGACAGCATCCACATCTGCCCATCACTTCTAACAAGTATAATATTTTGACACAAACCTTGCCATGCAATTCATGCAACTGAGATTCCAGTTTTTTTAGCCGATGATGTAATTCTGAATAAGAAAAAGGCACTCGCTGGAAAAGTAGTATCAATGTTTATTGATCCCGAGAGGTCAAAGCAAGACGTTTCTTAAATTATTTTTTAAAAATCACTATGATTCATGGTTTAGTATTTCTCCAAGCACAATTAACAATTTGTACATCTAATAGTACCAGAATGCTTCTTTCTTTGACTTCCAAACAGATGGAGATGTGAAACAGGCAAAAGGATATCAACAAAGACTATGCATGCACATGGGATAGATTAAACTACTAGAAAAATTTTGCCTGATATCTGAGACAATTCATTTCCAGTACCTGAGGAAGACTACCATCTTGAATTTATTGTGCTTAAATGGCACTTAGTCACTTTAACATTTGGTAATGCATGCATACACATATACAACATTGCTGGACTGCAACTCTCTTAAATGATATCAGCAAAAAGGCTATAATACATAAATACATAAAATATACTGTGGCAAGAAGACAGAAAATTCTGTTCAAAAGTATTCATTAAATTTCTTATTCTGTTTTTTTTTTTTTCATGGTGTCTTTATGATCTACATGGAGAACTTTCAATATTCAATGCCTATGTTGAAAAAAATACAGAATAAACTGCAAAAAATGCAATTTATTGAGCTGAGAATCAAACGCTTCGCCTGTTGTAGAATCTATTGCTTCAAGACTAAATATTTATTACCTTCATCTTTATTATCAAGCAAACTTCAACAAGCCTAAAAATATTCTGCATACCTTTTTCTCCCTCCTCCTCTAAATCATCTACTTTCTGTACAAAATGCTTGGGTCATATGTGTTTACTAATCGAAAACATTTTCACCTCATTTACCTTTGAATCCTACATCTAGCTCCAAAGAAGACATTAAATTTAGGGAGCAACATACGATGAATGCAAAGAAGGAAGAACATAAACTTTCAGGAGGAAGCAATAGAAGTCCACCCCATTAATGATAATTTCTTTTCCTGATTAGAAACAATTAAACATGGATTGAAGAAAATGAAAGTTCCCCCCACCTTCTCTTCTATAGATTTACCCTCCATTTTTAATATTATGAAATTCCATCAAGAATTTGGTCCTGCAGCACTTTAGTATATTCAATAAAGAAATAAAATTTA
Organism: Larus michahellis; assembly: GCF_964199755.1. Taxonomy (NCBI): domain Eukaryota; kingdom Metazoa; phylum Chordata; class Aves; order Charadriiformes; family Laridae; genus Larus; species Larus michahellis. Next base: position 179,330,679 of record NC_133896.1, read on the forward strand.
TCAAAATATAGAACACAGAATATTTCAAATTTCATACAGTACAGGACAGAGGAAAAAAATCTACTGCATGATCAAATTATAGGATAATATAAAATTATTTTAAGAGATGAAGAAGGAAGGGGTAATATGTAGGCAGATTTAAAAAAAAAAAATTGGTTAAGACATACAAAGTCCCCCCCAACAAAAAGAAATAAATAATTGCATAATCTGATATATTTTTAGTATAATGAATATCAGTTTTAAATGTATGGGAAAGCATTCAGCTATCCATTACTAGTTTCTTTTTCCTCGTGAACATGAATCATATTCTTTGAAATAGTCATATTTCAGCAACTCTGACATTGAAACATCATTTTCAAAGGTATCTTTGAAATGGTCCCTTGTCTTTTCAAGGTGCCATGAAAGTTGCACCCTCAATGGCACTTTACTGTCCACTGCTGAATGCGTGAATGGTGGCAGTGACTTAGGAACTCCTAAGTATACAATGCTTCCCAAATTAACTCATCGCCTTGCACAAGTGCCTTGTTCAACACTCGTGCTTACATTTGTTCAAAGAAAACAAAAAAAAAAAAAAGAAAAAAAAATTGAATTATGTGCGAAAATCCAGAAATCAACTAGAAAAAGACCTGGACTTACATGTAAATAATGACTTTTTATGTTTTTCAGCATATTTCATCAAATTGAGTTCTGCATTTGTGTTCTTATCAACAGAAATGTCCCAGATGCTTTATGACCAGTTACAAAAAAAAAAAGGGGGGGGGATAAAAGAAAGGTCATACAATAAACTCCACTGTAATTTGGTCAAAACCTCATGAGGGGGCTTTCAGCTCTGAAACTGTCTTTAATGAAGACACCTAACTGATGTCTGTTTTGATTTCAACTCCTGTAGGTGGCACTTTCAGAGAAATCCTTTTCTTCTTAGTTGTGATTTTATATTTCTATTGTCTTCAGGTTTTCTGCCCATCAGTAGGTGGGAGTCCTTATTTTCAACCATGTGATACGCTATAAATGTAACTAAGATCCTAATTTAACCTTAAAAATTAAATGTTCAACCTGGATACCTAACATAGATGTTGTGGCACTAAGGCTTATAAATTTTTTTTCTGGGTCTCCACTACCTGGCTTTTCAGTTGTTTGAAATGGAAAATGTAAAGTAAATACAACATATTATTACTTTCCATGCCACCTATGTGAATAAAAATGCATTCTATATTGGGGTGTTTTCCAATAAATGTTTACTGCCAAATGTTAATGAATACTAATTTACATTTAATCAGGACGGTTTTCACATAAATTCCAATTAATGAGAATACATTTTTCTATTGCCAAGAGATAAGTGGTGTTCAACAAAGTTTAAAGTATATCTGAAATTCAAATGTGATTTTGATGCACATTTTACTAAATAGATATTAAAAGGTATATGAGCTAGTTTATTCAACAGTGACATACAGCCTACTTAACAAAGAGGTCTAATTTATGATTAAATGTCAGGTGCTTTGTGAGTCAGAGCACCTGTAGTTCTTAAGTTCTCTGGCAGTCTCTTGAGAAAATCAGCGGGCAGCTATCTTTAAAAGTACTAAGATAAATATTCACAAATCAAAAAATTATATTTGACATTGAAGAAGTTTCATTTTTTTTTCTTTTGGAAAATGTGTTATTTCTCCCTAAAAATTAGAAATTATACCAATGTTAAGAAATTAACTTTCAAAAATTTGTGAAGACACGTTTAATACTGATCTTGAAATCCATGTTTTATTACACTTGAGCGTGTGTTATCTCTAAATGTTCTAATTATTTTCATTGACAATAATTACAAATTTTAATACAATAAAACCGATACTTCATATGCAAATGTACACCACAAAAATTACAGTACACTAGTGTCACCCTTGACCAATGGGTTCAGCTGTTTGTGATCTAAGGCTTAGTTTTCTGCAGCACAGCTGTGTGACTTTGGCAGAGTTTTGCTGAGAAAATTGTTTTAAGTGTGAGAAAGTAAGTGGTCTAAGGCCATGGAAGATTAAAAAAAAAGAGGGTATAGGGGAAAGGAAGAAGTGTAGGTGTTGAGACAATGATAATCAGCAGGTTGGAGACTCAGTATGAAAAATGCTGACATGAAAAGGTATAAAATCCTGAAAAAAAATCAGCAACAGCAAGGATCAGCCTCTCGAAGAAGGCTCTTCCCCTCCTGCGTATTGGGTAAGGATTACTTCTGTGGTATTTTTGCGATATAAGGTCAATATGAGGGTGTTGCCGGATGCTCCCTTTGTCAAATGATTTCAGTCCTTTGTGTCCCAGTTTTTCCATCTGTAAAGTAGTTGTACAGATTCTGATTGCTTTCATTAAGTGTTTTGATATATGTCAATCTCATTAAGAGCTACATATAATTAGTACTCTATTAGTATAACATTCTTGAATAGACATCTTTTTATAAAAAAAAAAAATAATGTAACATTTTACCCACCTCTTATTTCATGACATGTCCCACGAGTGATTTACCAAGACACGCTCCCCCTGCCCCATCTTGGTCCTGTTCTACAAATCAAAACCAAGCTCCTGGATTAATCTGATTACTCAGCATTTAAGCTGTATTTAATATATTTTAAAATAAGTATTGCCTTTTGTAGGTTACAAAGAAAAGACTGACAGGTACACCTCAGTAGGATGAAAAAAAAAGAAGTCAAATCCTACTATTTTCTTCCTGTCAAGGCATTAAAGCCAATGTTATGAGTATTGACTTACCTTTTGAATTTAGATGCTTGGAATTCAAAGTCTAATACTTCACTGAGAGGATGGTTGGTCGCAGGAACAGACTCCCTAGGGACATGGTCGTGGCGTCATGCCTGTCAGAGTTCAAGGCGCATCTGGACAACACTCTCAGTCATGTGGTTTAGTTTGAAGTAGTCCTGCAAGAAGCAGGGAGTTGGACTTCATGATCCTTATGTGTCCCTTTGAACTTGAGATATTCTATGATCCTATGCTTCTATGACTATTAACAGCCCAGCCAGGTGAGACTCATCAGGGATCCGTATTAAGGATGACAAGCACATTAATGCTTTCCACATGGTAGCTTATTGGTTGCAGCTATCTACCACATATATTAGCCAACAAATAACTGCTTTCCACTCCTAAGCTGTCCATATCTTACTGTCTCTTGCTTTGTGACAGAAGAAGCCCAAATGAAGTGACCTGGAAAGAGGGTTACCCCTGGAACAGTAAGGCTAACCTAGCCTTCACAATTATTATCCTAAGGAAATTTGAACTACTTGAAATCTACAACTTGAAATCTACAAACAAGGATGAAAACTAGTCAAGGTTTTCTACTTTTAAAATTTATTAACATAACTAATATTTCAAGAACTGCAGTTTAAGATAATTTCCATTATAGAAAATAGCTTGTTTGAGGCATTACTATGATGTGACTTAGAATTTAAAAGAGCTTTAAGTTCTTGTATATAGGCTATTGTCATGGTGATTTTAAATTGGAACAATTTTGAGTATGCTTCTATTTTGTTTTGGGCCTACAGTTTCTTCAAATGTATCCTAAATAATATGAAAATTAAATTGTACTAGTATAATTGATTTTGTTTGAACTATGGTTTTATACCTCATTAAACAACATTTCATAAATGTATTTGCTACTACACTATGAAGAAAAGACAAAACAAATTTGTTTTAATACCACTCAGTAACACTTTTTGAAAGAATACCATGTATCTTGCTGCAGTTTTTATACTTGTGAAGGTCAGAAATATTTGGGGTTTTTTTTTATTCTTTAGATTGCTTGGAACGTCTACAGTATACTCGATGTCAGCCATAATACTGTTAAAACAGGGATATCTGAATGTTGTTACTTTTCTTTCACTTTCCCTTTCTACATTCATGTATGTCAGCATTACATATTGACATTCATATATTTGCAAAAATACATACGAATAGCACAGTCAAAGTCTGTACAGTAACCCCCTTAACATTTTCCACTTCTGCACATAAATTCACATACTCAACTGGTTTAAAAGGAGAGTGTCTCACCGAATAGATAAATTTTACTGGCAAAGAAATTGCTATTTTATCCTTTTTCGTCTGTGTGCTATTCATAAAATTGTGATTGTAGAACATATTTTTCTTTGAAGGCAAAGCAGTAGTAAAAATAATGTTGAGAAAAAGACAAGAGCACCCTGACTTCCAGGACAAAGAAATGAGACATGAGCTACCACAATATAACTTCAAATGCCTATTCTCCAAATGTATACTTTTGTTCATATTTTGTGCACTGTAAACTTAAACTCAGAATATTACCTAAAATAATACATCTCTTGAACACCATCAGAGACTCATGTTTAGCATTAAACCTAAATGAATGATGAACCAATATGAACAAAATAATTGAGTTGTTTTCATATTTAGCAAAACAGTAGAGGAATGTAAATTTAAAAATGGCATTTCCAGAAAAGTTTTGACCAGAGTTAAGAATTTCAGCTCTAAGAAAACAATATCATTATTCTTTTGAAAATTATTGTGTTGATCTGAAATGATTGCAAAAAAAAAAAAAAAAGGCAAAAAAAAAAAACAAAGAAAGAAAACTCTGAAATACACAAACAAAACATGATTGCTTTTATTAAAGACGGCAGTAGTGGTTAAGTAAAGACATTTATCTGTCCATTTTCAGACTTCTAAGATCAAGTACAATGGATTAGAACTACATTCTGTTTCTTCTCCACAATTACCTTCTATGTACAGCTGAACAAAAGCATTAACTTTCAATTAAATGAAATTTAAAAAAAAATAAAAATCATAAAATTGAAACTTTGGATACAATTAATTTTCTTTAACTCTGACATACATTGTAGATGTTTAAATAACAGCTCCTCACCTTAGTCTAGTATTGCAGTTAACAGTGATAACTTCCAGAGATCGCTTCATATCACCCTTGACAGATGTTTGAGACAGCTACTATGAACCACCCTTTGGAGATGTTGTCTTCTTCCCACTGATTATGAAGAAAACTCATAGTGACCAGTTCAGACACAATCAGAAAATATTGTAACCTGGGTTGCGTAGCTGAACAACAGTATTGAAAAAGCACCTTAGGGAAAAGTCAAAGGGCTCAATTATACTCGAGGATGAAAAAGAACAAGGGAAAGGTTTTTACTCTTGATTGTCTACAATGCTTAACTGATAATTTACTACTGGCTCTTTTTTGCACATCTGTCCTAAGTTATTTTCAAGACTTATCTGTCATTAAAATGCCTAAGTGTAAGCAGTCTTTTTCCATTTGACTACTGGGCTAATATTCATTCCCTTGCTTCAGTAAATTAACAGCAGCCAGGACAGCCAAGGCACAGGAATGGAAAACATCCTGTCAGTTTATCGGAAGCAAAAGGATAGACAAGAAAGAGTTGAGTCATTACTTAAGGAGCACCAAACAGTATTGATGCTGGGAAGGATGAAGCTTTTACATTTACCGTTTTCATTAAGGAGGTTATGCATGAATGGACATCACACCAACACAGGTTAAGGAAAAAAAGTTACTTATCTAAGTCAGATGAAATTTCATCAGGTTGATGAAATTTTCTGCAGAGTACTTAGAAGAATGGCCAAGGGAATCTCATGTTAGCATTAGCTTTGAGAACAGAAAGAGAATAAATGATCTTCCAGAAGATTAGAAAAGGGCAAACATAATTATTTTTTTTTAAAGGAGGAAAAAGGCCACAGTTACCTAGCTCCAGTTGATGAAAAATATGTTAGCACAAAGATACGGAAAATCAAAAGGTGTTTATTGTCAGCCAATAAATCATACTGTAACAAACAAATTTCCTTCAACACGATACTTCATCTCATTAGTATGTTAAAAATAATAGGTATTTCAAATAGTGCCTGGTACTATTTTCTTAAATGACCTAGAAAATTACAGTGAAGAAAAATCTGCTGCAAGGTAAGTGTATAAATGGCTGGAAAACTGTACGCAGATGTTATTCATTGCTCACAGTAGAACAAGAAAAAATGTTGAGTGCGTTTACATATGCATTTGTCTTTACTTCAGTGCTGTTTAATACATTTATCATTTTATAATAGAAAACAAAGTACACCATTCAATTTGCAGATCACTTCAGACTGGACTAGGCTTTGGAGACCACATTAAAATTCAAATGATCTTGAGAAAAACCCCAAACAGAATGTTTGCTGACAGTAATGCACTTTTAGCTTAAAAGAATATGAAAGATTGTTGTTAGCTTCCCTTAAAAACTACAGCCTGATTGTCTACGTGAATGTTTGGGGCAAATAAGAAAATCACCCAAAAGGTTACCAGAATGATTCTATCAATTAGGATTTTCTTCAGTCCTTTACTTTAGATCATCAGAAATAATAAGTTTTCTTTTTTGTACATTTTTTCTTACTAAAGTTCAAGCATATCTAAAGATATTACTTCAAACTGCTCATACAACTCCTATTGGAAAGGTAATACATGTTCTGGCCACCACAGAGGCCTAAATACTCATCATCTTTGTTAATTATGCCTCCTTATTAGTTATATGTTGTAGCAGTCCAACTGCCAAACTCAAGTTATACCAAAATAAAGAAAATTATGTCAGTCCTTATTTCATATACTTACAGCTATGAACAACATATCACAGCTCAACTTTGCATCTATATTTACTTTTTTGAAGAATCATAGAATAGTTAGAGTTGGAAGCAACCGTAAAGATTATCTTGTTCCAACCCCCCTGCCATGGGCAGAGACACCTTCCACTAGACCAGGTTGCCCAAAGCCCCATCCAGTCTGGTCTTGAACACTTCCAGGGACACAGCATCCATAACTTCTCTGGGCAACCTCTTCCAGTGTTTCACCACCTTGATAATAAAAAATTTCTTCCAAATATCCAATCTAAAGCTACCCTCTTTCAGTTTAAAGTCATTACTCCTTGTCCTATCGCTATACTCCTTCATAAAAAGTCCCTCCCCATCTCTCCTGTAGGCCCCCTTGAAGTACTGGAAGGCTGATATTAGGTCTCACGGGAGCCTTCTCCTATCTAGGCTGAGCAACACCAACTCTTGCAGCTAGTCCTCATAGAAGAGGTGTTCCATCCCTCTGATCATTTTTGTGGTCCTCCTGTGGACTCACTCCAACAGGTCCACGTCCTTCTTATGTTGGGAGCCCCAGAGTTAGACGCAGTACTCCAGGTGGGGTCTCACAAAAGCGGAATTGAGGGCCAGAAACACCTCCCTTGACCTGCTGGCCATGCTTCTCTTCATGCAGTCCAGGATATGGTTGGCCCTCTGGGCTCTGAGTGTATATTGCCAGCTTATGTTGAGCTTCTCATCCATGAACACCTCCAAGTCCTTCTGCTTTGGGCTGCTCTCAATCCATTCTCCACCCAGCCTATATTTGTACTTGGGATTGCCCCAACCCACATGCAGGACGTTGCACTTGGCCTTGTTGAACTTCATGAGGTTTGCACAGGCCCACTTCTTAATCCTGTCAAGGTCCCTCTGGATGGTATCCCATTTCTCTAGCACGTCAACTGCTCCACACATCTTGGTGTCGTCGGCAAACTTGCTGAGAGTGCACTCAATCCCACTGTCCACGTCACTGACAAAGATGTTAAACAGCAGCGGTCCCAATACTGACCCCTGAGGAATACCACTCGTCACTGATTGCTGCTTGGACATCAAGGTGTTGACCACAACTCTTTGAGTGCAATCACCCAGCCAATTCCTTATCCACCGAGTGGTCCATCTGTCAAATCCATGTCTTTCCAATTTAGAGAACAGGATGTTGTGCAGGACAGTGTCAAATGCTCTGCACAAGTCCAGGCGGATGATGTCAGTTTCTCTTCCCTTATCCACCAACACTGTAACCCTGTCATAGAAGGCGACCAGATTTGTCAGGGATGATTTGCTTTTAGTGAAACCATGTTGTCTGTCACCAATCACCTCCTTATTTTCCATGTGCCTTAGCCTGTAGTTCCCTGGGTCTTCCTTTTTTCCCTTTTTTAAAAAAGGAATGTTATGTTTTCCCTTTTTCAGTCGGTGGGAACCTTAACAGACTGCCATAGCTTCTCAAAAATGATGGATAGTGGCTCGGCAACTTCATCCACCAGTTTGCTCAGGACCCATGGATGTACCTCATCATGGACTTGTGCACCTTCAAGTTCCTTAGATGGTCTCATACTTGATCTTCACCTACAGTGGACGGTTCTTCATTCTCACAGACCCTTCCTTTGCCTTCTGCAACTTGAGCAGTGTGGCTCGAGCACTTGCCAGTGAAGACCAAGGTAAAAGAGTTGTTCAGTACCTCAGCCTTCTCCATATACTCGGTGACCAGATCTCCCGTCTCCTTCTGGAGAGGGCGCATATTTTCCCTAGTCTTCTTTTTATCTACTGATGGAACTGTAGAAGCCTTCCTTATTGCCCTTGATGTCCCTGGCCAGATTTAATCCTATCTGGGCTTTAACCCGATCCCTGGCTGCTTGGACAATTTGTCTGTATTCCTCCCAGGCTACCTATCCTTGCTTTCACCCTCTGTGGGCTACATTATATGTAACTGCATAATTACATTTTATATTATATAAAATTGTAATTGTACATTATGTGGTTTTATATATGTAAAATTACATACTACATTACCTAACATGATGTAATATTTTACATTATATTCAACATTATGTAACTGCTAAAAAGTACTGGAATAAATTAGAAGAAAAGTGGATTTTCTACCATGAGTTTTTTTTTAAAAACGGAAAAATATCTGTGAGAAATAGTTATAGTTCACTCAGCTTTGAGGAGAAAAGATTAAAATTTTTTTCAGGTTCATCTCTATTCTCTAATTCTACAGTGTAATTTATGTCTACACTTTTCTTGAAAAAGTGACTATGTCGAAACATGAAATTAGAACATACTTGTCATGTCAGAAGTTACAGTCTCGTAACATTGAAATCTCTGACTTTCTGACAGTATGAAAAACTGTTTCCAATGGATTAAAAGTACACTGCAGTTCATTAGTTAAAATCAGAGAAAACACAGTAGGAAAACAATTCTGCATACAAGAACAACTAGCAATATGTGAAATGTCAACTGTATAATAATATAAAACACGAAAAAAACGAAAAGTATCCTATCTGCTTTTGTATTATGTCATTAAAAAGAGGAAATTTCAACCAGCCTGTGATCTTAAATTGTAATGTTAACACTTATCACTATAAGTGTCATGGCATTTGGATGGAAAACTGTCCTCTCAAATTGTTAAAGCAATTACAATAATCTCATCTGAATCACAAAATGTTTTTCAAGGGAAAAAAAAAACCAAACAAACAACCCATTATATTTGCTGGGCCACGCAGTTCAACTGAAAGTGTGAATAAGCAGATTAAAAAAAAAATAATTCTCAAATATCTATTTTTTTAAATTTGGTCAGACACTGAATGTAAACAAATGAAAGATTATATGTACACATAATTATAAACAAAGCCCCATCTCTCCTTTTCAAAAGGAAAGACAATAGAAGCATACAATAGCTTATTTTATTGCCTTATACTAAGTGCTGAAGGGTTCTTTTAAAGAAATAGCACATTTCTGCAAAAAATACTGTAACTTCTTGCTGAAGTTTAGAATTCGTTGTTTGATTGTGGTACAAGACACAAAACAATAATATGCTCAGTAAATACAGATTTCAGTGTCACTAATAGTTACTTAAAAATTAAAATGGCATTCAGAGATCCCCACCAGCATTACGACATGTATATTTCCTTGTTAGGTTTCCCAGAAAGGAAGACTGTTGTATTTAACCATGAATTCAGAAGCTGCCCAAATATCCACCATTTCTTAAGAATAACTGAAGGAATGTCTACGTCTCTGCAATGTAAAATTTTCAACTAATCTTACTAACATGATGATAAGGCACTCAGTACAAGCAACATGTACAACCAGAAAGTTTAATTTTTGTGGTAAAAGAATGTAACTTCCTAAACTGGAAGTATACAATTTTTTAGTCTAGGAATCCGTCTACTGAGACCAGAAAATATGGGAAGTATAAGGCAGTAGAATTTTGACGTTAAAAAAACAACTCAAGAGACAGAATACAACTCTGTGAGGACAGGGGTCCTGACACACCTGAAAACAGGGAAATGCTTGTAAGTGCATGCATTCGTGAGAAATTAAAGCAGTACGGACAGGAAGCTACACCCAAAGGACAATGAGATTGTGAGCTGGAGAAAAAGTGAGGAGACATCGTGATCATCACATGTTGCTCATTTTAATACTCAGTCTCAGTAACAGGCATTTAAAGAGCAACATGATTTACTGCTTAAGCAATTCTGCGTGAATAAGACATAGAGAAATTTCTAGATTATTTGGTTTTACCTTGATGCAGCTTTATTACAGAACTTTTGCTTATATTTTTCAATAGCAAAGAAAAAAACACAAGTTAGTTTTTAACATTAATAAAAGTTAATTGCTGTTCTATACTTCAAAATATTTTACTTTAATTGTAGGCTGCAGGAGGAAAATATTCATTTGGAAATGCATACAAGAATAACTGTTAGATGGCAGCATTTTGTTCTTCACTTTATTTCTGAAATAGTGAAACTTCAATATAAAATTATAAGATTATTACACTTGTTACTACAAAAGTTAATCTGAGCAATTACACGCTATTCATCTATGTATATCTCAAAATAAAACTGTCTATATATAATGTAGTACAGTTGATACTTTCTAATTTCTACTTACCTATTTTTCTACTCTGATTACAAAGATTGTAGTTTAGAAGATAAATAATATTATCAGACAAAATTTCCAAAAAGAATCCAATATCCCATTACTTAGATAAAGCATTTCGATTATTTTAAGTGAAATTCGATAGGGATAGTAAGCTTTCCTATAAAATAAAGCAATAAATAAAATTATAAATCAGACTTATGAAAAAAACCCCACAAACTTCCCTTTTAAAACAACCTATCCACAGAGGAATGTTACAAAATACCTCATATCGGTTGTGAGTGAATACTAAAAACATGCTTATTGTTCACCTTAACTAGCCAAGTTCTTTCCTTCATACTCAGTGACACACCTGTATTCACTTTACGACATCCCAGTGTCTTCTGATATTGGTTAACATTGCTACTTATTTGGACGCTGGAGAAAGACATACCAGCTTTGAAAGAAAGTTACTGAGAAGATAACTTCTCCAAAGATGTGACATTACAAATCTGCCGTTACCCCAACTGATCTGTGTTCTTAAGAGTAGTCTAAAAGCCTTTTGTTTTCTGTCAAATACTAAAAGGTTTTCAAGGGTCAAAACCCCCTGAAATATATTTTTTTTTTTAACTTCAAAAGAACCTGTAAGCTGAAATAGAAGTATCATAAGGTCATGCCTAGAACAGTAAACACAATTGCCCAGTGCTTGTTCTCTGCTCCGTTCAGGCGCTGGGACTCAGGCCAATTGGCATGGCACAATTTACCTCCATATGGCTAAATGCTCTCATCCTCTAAAACACTGGCTATATCCAAATATCCAAAGTGCCTATTGAGTATTTTTCATGACTTATGCTAACTCCTGAACTACTTTGCCAGATACTAGTTTGTACAACCCAAAACCATTTTAATGACAGTGGTAACACCTTATCAGTACTGACCATCTTATGCCAGTTCCATTGGCTCTGTTTAATTTAATTAAGTCTAATTAAATTTATTAGTATATGTGCAGTGGTAAAATCCTAGATTTTTTTTTATATAGCCTGTTCTGCAAACTATGGGTGTCTCCATTGCTGTGATTTGCTAATATATAATATTTGACAGAAGTTTTTACTTCAGATTGTAAAATAAACGTTAAATAAAAGATCACCAGGAAACTGCATATTTTTTGAACAGAACATGAAAGCAAACCTGTTCTAAGAAGGTTCTGAGTCACAGAAAAAATGACAGCAACTATTATTGAATCCCGCTAAGAAAAAATATCCCATTTTCTTTGCATCACCAGAATTTCCACAGAGAGGAGAGACTGATATCATTCATAGAAGCACTGCTAAAAGTGTTAGATTTAAATCAAAACAAAACAACATAATGGTTTTAATAAGAAATTCTATCACCTAAACCAGATAGGAACAGCTTCCATGTGAATCAGCAAATGGGACAGATGAGCAGCTCCTAAATGGTACGGTCTAAGGTTATCATGTGGAGTAGGGCATAGGAGCACACAGGTGTGTGCTCTGCCAAACCTGTATGCGATGGAATTCAGCTGTCTCTCTTGACCGTAATTTGGGAAAGAAGGCATGACGTGTTTTTCAAATAAGGGTAGTCCATAGCCAGCTTGGAAACTGCAGGTAAAACCCATGTATTTCTCAAGAGAAGTGACAACTATTGCAAACAGAGAAACTGTGGGAACTGATTTTGGAATTGAAGAATCTTAATATTTAATTTGCCTACTTTTCTACATTTTGTAATTATTTCTCTGATTTCATAATTTTATGTTCTCTAGCCTTAGTTTACTTGTGAATCTTCATTCATGACAAATCATGTAGCATTCACTCTTCTTAAGTGAAATTCTCTGACCATTTAAAAACTGCTTTAAGGTGTGTTTATACAACTGCTTGTGATCATAATGAAGTGGTTTAAGAAGTGACTGTCCCTCAAGCTAATATGAGATAACTGACTGTGCTCTTCTAGGCTCCTGCAATGCAGAATAAAATGTATCTGTTCAAATCACCACTGGGGGCAATTCATATATCATTATCCAGCATTACTAAGGAGGCAGTAAAGAACAACTATGGAGAAGTAATTTTGGTTACCCCCTGAAATAAATGTAGCTTGTCATGTCTCCACGCTTACAGAAATCTATCCTGTGCTGTGCTAACTCACTGTTAATTTTGAGAAATAACATCATTTGACCTAATCAGAGGGCAAACTCACCCTCAAAAATCAACCTCAGTTGAAAACTCACTACAAAAAAACCATACACAAGAGCTGACAAGTGTATCAGCTCTGGTTTACTGTTTGTCTAGTTTTGTTATTCCTTTCTTGCATTAGAAAACAATCATAGTTAATAGCACAGACATATTTATAGTCTTTTAAATATGTCAACAAATACTATTATGGGAGGAAAATCAGCTCAACAACTTGAAACTCCCTGACTCACAGCAATGCCTCAGCATTATATGTGTACATTACATACAAAATAACAGTTTACTTTCCCACTACTACCATCTTTTCCCACCATTTCACAGTTTACTTATCTAAACTGATCCAGAATATATCTACATTTCATAAAGCTTGTTCAAAGGCTTTGTACACAACAAAAGTTTAAAGAATAAGTCTAATACATTATTTCTTTTTTTATCACTTAGCACACTGCCACTTTCTTCAGCAAATTTTGATCTCTCAGTGGATGTCCAGTCCCATCAATTTCTTTCGCTATCTTGAGTATTCTACAGATCTGTTTCACAGTGTCTTTTTAACACCCTCGGATTCTTGCTTCTGAATGTATAATTAACCACCTACAAAATCAGCATCTTTATAGCTGAAGTACATGTTCATTCATTCATGTGAGAATTCCCACATTCAAGTGAGAATTGCTTTAAAGCCATTCATTCTAGTAACGTCCACATTCAAAGCACAGTAATGCCTCTTGGGGTTTTTTTCTGATTCTTTTCATCAAGATTTAGTGTCTTCTGGGTTAAAAATACCTGATAGGTTAAAATTCAATAATAAAATTACCCCTTATCCTTTTAATTTGTTGAGAATTATATCCCTTCTCTGATTAATAACTATCGTTCCAGAGTAACACATACACTCATCACCTTCAGACTCACTTGCTATATGTCTTTCACCTACGTAAATGTAATGTGGAGACTCACATATGTTAGGACTATTCATAACCCTAAGGGTACTGTTAGCAAATTACCTTGCATGATGGTTCTTCTGTTGCTTGTTTCAGCAATCAATAACCGCAACTACAACTTAACTTTATTCCTGATCCACCAGTTCTCCCCGGGGTACAGGGTACAAGCTGTAAACAGCTTAATGTAAAACATTCGAAACCCCAAAATAAGTAACATGAAAGCTTTGCAATGGGAAAAAGGAAAAAAGAGGGTTAATAAAATTTGACCAGTTTGGATGCCTCCTTCAAGGTCTTTCTCTTTGGAAGCGCTTTTTTCTACATGGAGGATTTATTAAAAGAATATATATCCCTAGGCCATTTTTCCTATAAAACATGAGCATAAGACTTCCTTAGGGACATGACTATGTGAATTTAATTCATTTGAAGAATATCAGAAAGCCAAAAAACACGGTGAGAAAAGTGTCAGGAATCTGACTCATAGCAGGGACATTAAGATTAACCACTTTCATCTGTTTGCCTAACTAACAGATAAAGAAAAAAGAGTCATGAGCACTTTCAAGCAAGGTCTGTACATTTATTCAAGATTTGTGGGGTTATGAATAATCTGGAGAACTACAACAGGTGAGGAAGCTCAGAAATGTCCTGTTAATATGCAAAAATACAATGCCATACACTATGTTCCACTGTGCAACCAACAGACACGTGACAGAATACCCATGTTTATTATTATCTTGGCTACACTTCATGGGATATGTAAGGTAAGGATGGAAAGCCGTTAGGCATCAAAATGTTTCCCTTCAACAACTTAGAGACACATGCGTTTACACAATTCTGTTCACATGTTTATGCCTAATTACAAAACAGAAAGTTGGTTTTGTTTTACCTCAAACCAGGACAACCCCATATAAGTAGATAAAGACATATTTGACTAGTAAACTAATTATTTTATTGTAATTCCTATGAGCAAGGTCCCCAGAACTCCAGTAGAGGACCATTTTTTCTTCTCCTGGATGGAGAAGCAAGTCTAGACAACCTATAGAGTTAAGCTTTTTATGTACCAGAAGTTTCAACTGAAATTCAAGACATTTTGTGTTCATCTTGTCATGCGATAATCTAGAATATGTTCTTTCCCTCTCTGGCACATGTCAAAAGTGTTCGCAGGGGAACATGAAGATAAGAAACTATGAAAACATAAGTAAATCAAACTGTTTCATTCTTTTACTTCACACTAGAGAAAACAATTTATTCATTAACTATATGTAGTAGTGACAATGGCTACTTCTCCAGTGTAGCTTTTTTGGGGGTAATTCTTGTTTACATTGACAAAATAATTGTGAAAGTGATATGAGCTAAGACAGTTTTCTAGATTTCATTATATGATAGAGAAGTGTTCACACATCTTCATGAAAAATCAGGTTTACACACCAAATTAACGCATCTCCTACTTGCAAAAAATGTTTATGTAGTAAAATATGAAAGAATCAAGTAATGTTAAAAAGCATATCAAATCCTATACACAATATATTGAAGAGTTGATATTTTAATTATAAAAAAAAAAAAAACAAGACTATTTATTTCAGTTATTGGCATGACTGAAATAAAAGAAAGTATAAATAACAAATAACCTAAAATATTTTTTACTTTTTTTCCTTATAATTGCTTGCTGGTTTGTACTGGAAATGTGATAAAAAACTTAATCACTTTCTTGGGTGATGTTGTAATATATTCATTGAGTGACCTCCAAAGTATATTTAGAAAAAGAATTTTGTTGGAATATATTTATCTATGTAACAGAAGTCAAGCTAGAAAATCTAACCTATCAACTGTTCACATCAAATGATCAACTAAAATATTAATGCAGATTTTAAAACATCTAAGATTTATAATACGGTAATGAAATTATGTAATTCTCCTCAAATCAGAGTATCTCCGAATTTTCCTAATCAGTTAAGAGGTATTAAATACAGAGCAGATAGCATCTGTCTATCTATGCATGCATTGACTAAAGCCATTTTATATGTACGTATCCACATCTTTTAGGGCTTGCAACTAGATATTAGGTAAGCAGGATTCACTATAGATGGCTTCAAATATATTGTCAGTAGACACGCATTTTTAAAGTCTCTGAAATGATGAAGGTTTCATCTGTCCTGTTCTAGATGAAGATTTTCAGGCTTTTCTTCCTGCTGCTCGCCGAAGCAGCACATAGTCACTCAGATCAGTTCCTGGATAAAAACGAACTGTCTCTTACGTTCGCTTTAGAATGGTTTTTGTCTTTTTTTATCACTGAATACTGAGAGGAAAATTGAGGCACTAGATAGTTTGCAGTCCAGCTGTTGTGGCATAAATCCATATTTAAAATTCACAGTGGCAATTCTTCTTCCCTTGAAAGTAGGACTTTGTGTCCTGAATTTCTTGTTCTGTTAAATCCAGAACTTTATCAACATTAAAACACAAAATCTAATATCGGTTTGTACCCAGAAGCACTACTTCAGTGACAAACTAAATAAAACAGCAATATACTTCAGTGATAAAGCAAATAAAACGGTAATAAAATTGTTAATTAATGTTTGACTTCTGTGCTTCTCTGGAGGAATTTTCAAGCTATAGGGTTTTACGAATGGGGAGTTAAAAAATTCCAGCTTGAGGGAAAGAATTTCTTCAACTTTACTTCTTGAATTCACAAAGAAAGAGTTAGTATAACAAACTTTTGATAGCTCACGAGTGCATGGGTGAAGCTGGTGAATGTGGAGTACCTGGAGGAAAATACGATATTTTTCATCATTCTCCTAGGGATAAATCTTCTTCTAAAATACTACTTTCTAAGGTACAGGTGGATTACAGGCATTCTGTATATCATCTTATTGCCGCCAATTTTTCATGCATGGGGATTTAAGAGCTGGCAGGTGATGATATGCAGTGTAGTTTTGGCCCTGTATCCTTCTCCTACATTACTCCATGAAGCTTTTAATTCTGTAATTATGTCCCAGATGCACGGTGTACTTTGTGACACCCTTCCCAAGTGGGCAGATGTTCCTAAGCAGATCACTACGTTGTGAAGCAACCTCCCTTGGGTTTAGCACTGTCAGCCTGCATTAAGAGCAGATATAAAAGGTAAGAAGCAGATGTGTAGTGCTATTTCTGTTTGACACATGGTCCCTCTAGCTAATGTTTTCTACCGGTATGGCAACACTGAGCCAACAGACTAATGAATGGAGCCTGCAGAATAAACCGTTAACCTGTAACCTCATCCAGTCTGCATGCAGTCTATTAAGTTTGTACTCCTATGATTCACGCTCCTGTGTTTACTGCAGCAGCTGCATTTGTTGTTTTGCCTTATTTTGCTCCCAGTATTGCATAGTGGCCTCAGAACTAAAATACCAAGGTGAGGAGACCTGCACTGGTGAGAGGGGAGGAGGAGGCTATGAGGGACAGTTAGTGACCTGCGGACTTACTTGCATGAGGAAGACTGAAGCATCTTTTTTCCCTCTGTCTCTTCCCACTGACGGCCCCAGAGCACATCTGCGTCACATGCAGGGGAGGGGGCGGCTTGGTGAGAGATAGAAAATTGTACAGTGAGGACCTTGACAGCCTCACGGGCGTGATTTTTTATTTATTTTTTTTTTCCCTCCTACGTACAGTGTATAAAAAGGAGCCCCGGTTTCTCTCCGTGCCAGCTCTCAGGCTTTGCCATCCCAGATAACTGCAGGCATGGGACTCCCCTGAGAAATGAGATGGGAAGGCGGGAGGTGGAGACAGGCTTCCAGGTGACTTTTACCTCTCTGGCTGCGCACGGTCACGGAGCTCTGAGACACTGAGGAAGGGCCACCTGTCTCCCAGTGCGGCTGCTGCCGCCGCCGGTCCTCTCCGGGCTGTAGCTCCGCTCGCTCCCCCGTTAATCAGATTAGCGCCTCTTCGCAGCCTCCCTCAACCCGCTCTTCCCTCGCAAGTGCCTGTCTCCCCTGAGAGGTGTCTCTCATTTCTGCCTCTCTCTCCTCCCCTTTCCCGCTGATCACCGTGCAATTCTCGTCAGCTCCGGGCATCTCTCCCTCTCTCTCTTTCTCCTTTCCCTTGCTGGGGGTGCCTCTACCTCCTCTCGGCTCTGTGCATCACTCCATCCATCCTCCCTCTCTCTCTCTCTCTCTCTGCACTGGTGTGTGCGCGCATCTCTCCTGGCGGCTACCACCCCTCGCCCTGCAGGCGCAGCGCTGCCCGGAGGAGCCGCCGCCGCCGCCGCTGCCGGGAGCGGGGCCGCCCCGCGCTGCCACCGCCGCCGCCGCCGCCGCCCGGCCCTGCCTGGCCGCCGTGAGTCCCGCCTCAGCCCGCGCTCGTCCCCGGCCCGCCGCGGCACCATGTCCGGCTCCGGCAGGAAAGACTTCGACGTGAAGCACATCCTGCGCCTCCGCTGGAAACTGTTCAGCCACCCCTCGCCGGCGGGCGGCCCGGCGGGGGGCGGCTGCTTGCCGCCCGACAGCAGCTTCGAGCACTGGGGCCCCAGCCAGAGCCGCCTGCTGAAGAGCCAGGAGAGAGGCAACAGCGTCTTCTGGAAGAAATCCGCCTCCTCCGCCTCCTCCTCGGCCGCCACCACCGCCAGCCCGCCCAACGGGACGCTGCTGCCCGCCGGCGGCCGGCCGGCCGGGGGACACGGGCTGGGGCACGGGCACGGGCCGGGGCCGCCGCCGCCCCGCACCGTCTTCTACGTGGAGTCCCTGGAGGAGGAGGAGGAGGAGGAGGCGGAGGCGGTGCCCGGCGGGATGGAGGTGGCCCGGGAGCCCGAGAAGCCCCTGGCTGCGCCGGAGCGGGAGGAGGCGCCGGGGGGCTGCGCGGATGGAGGCAACCGGGCAACAGGTGACGGAGGCGGGCACAGGTAGGGGAAGCGCGGCGGCCCTGGCGCAACCTGCGCGGCGTCTGCGGGTCGGGGGGGGCCCGCCGGCGGGGGGTCATTGCCCCCCGGCTCGTGGGGGCGGGCTGCCGGCCGCGGGGGGTGCGAGGGACGGACGTGGGGGGCGCAGATGGGCAAGTGTGCGGGCGTTGTTGCGGGAGGGCGGTGGGGCCTGGGGGCGGGAGGGCTCCTCAGTTGGAAATGGCAGGGGTTGGGGGCGGAGGGGCGCGGGGTGGGCGGCGGGGGGGCTGCCCCGAGGGTCCCGGGAGGGACCGGCCGACCTCAGGGTTCGGGGTACCGCGGGCAGGGGATGCTGCCCCTGTCCTGCCCCTGCCTTGCCGCTGCCCCTGACCCTCGCCTGACCCTGCCCCTGTCCTGCTCCTGCTCCTGCCCCTCTCCTGTCCTGCCCCTGTCCTGCTCTGTCCCTGTCCTTGTCCCTGTCCCTGTCCCTGTCCCTACCCGCGGGGGTGGCCCGGGCACACACACGCCTCTCAAAGCCGGCGCTCCGCGCTGGGGATCGTCGCCACCCAACTTTCTCCGAAGTTCATTAAAATGCTAGCGGGAGGTGACGTTGTTCTGAGTGCTGGGATGCCAGGTGAAAGCTCAAAAGTTAAAAGTTTAAAAAAAAAAAAAAAGTCTGCTTCCCTGGATCTCGGTGACTAAATCGTGTCACAGCCTACCTCAGAAAAATAAGAATTTGTTTTATGAGTCACGACCTGAGTGACACCTGAGAAGATGTAAGAACCAGAAAGACATATCCAGGTGCTTGTGTTTCGTATGAAACTTCTGTTGATGTTGAATTACTTTTCTTTCTCAATCCTTGCCCCTTCCCCCCCTCCCCTCCCAGCCCAAGCAGAAATTAAAATCATTAGAAGGAAATGTAGCTAACATAGAGCTTTCAGAAATTCTATGGTACAGATAATCCTCACGATAAAACACTCCATTGGTTTAACTCTGCTAGCCCCCACCTCCCCATGGTTAAAATAATTTCATTTTCATTTGCCTTGTAATTTATTACTTTTTCTATGGAAAGAAATGTATAGTTCTGTTTCTAAACGGAAAAAAATAATTTTTGGTCTTCATATTGAAAGTAAAGCATATGGTGTTAAATATTTTATTAGATAAAGAGACAGCACAGTGCAATTGTTTGGATTGATATGGCTGTAGATAAGCATACATGTGCATTTAACTTTTGCGTATGTTAATCTTTTTCATAGACCTAAAGCATATATTCTCTACTTGAAACTCTTCATTGTTTTGTCAGCTAGCATAGTTCATTTCATAGGAGCTACATCGTTTAAACACATGTGGATTAGCTGTTGAATGACTTAAGGTACATTTTTAAAGCAAAGGTGATGCTGAAGTTTTCATGAACATTGGAAGTTTTTCTGAACAACAGAGAGATGCTTACTGTAGGATTCAATACAAAATGTTACTGAAATACACTATAAAGACAGGTAAAATAGAACAAAATAATCTCTTCAAGGTTTCTGAACTAAATAAAAGAGGTTAAAAACTGGTACAAAAATAATCTCATTCTATAGATTTTGTATTAGGTGTGTCACTGACCTGAAAATCGTCAAGAGATCTGCATACTGACAAAAGCTTACTGAATTTTAATGGCACTATTTGGTTTGTCCATAAGAATTGATTTGCTAGAATGAACTTCCACATCACATATGTACTCTGCAATAATATAGATCTGATTTATTCTTCTTGCTCTTGGGTTTTTATAATCCATTTATTCTATGTTGTTCATTGATTGCTACTGAAACAACACATCTAGTCATCAGTAGCTCCTAGTCTTGTTGAAGGAATATGCTAGAATTTGTTCAGATATAAAAGAACTAAGGCGGGGAGATACCATTTTATTATTAATGAAAATGCCACTTTTTGAGATATGGAATGTTTAAGATTTTTAAGATTTAAGACTCTAAAACTGAGTCTGACACTTTCCTTTCTCCTTTTCCATCTAAGAAACTTTCATCTGCCTGTAAGAATTTTGAATGCTATGGCAAGAGGTGGTCAAGTGATGCAAAAAAAGGCAATGCAGTGCTTGAAAGCTCTGTGATCCAACAATCTTCTTATGCCAAGTCTCACTGCTTCTGTAGAAATTAGTATTTTTGTAAACGGTGCCAACTTCTTTACTTCACTATAGGATATGTAAACTACCATTCAGTCCTGAATGATAGATACTAACAAATACATAAACAGACAAATATGTGGAACTTCCATTAAGCCTTTAGGTGTAGACCTGGATGTTTGCTGTAGTGAGTGTAAAGTTCTTAACTTCTGTCTCTCATTAGTATTTTCTCCTCTACATATTTAGCAACTGCTTTAATACTTTAGGACTGTTTGGAAAACAATATTTTTGTTTTGTGAAAACGGTGGGAGTTCAACATTTGGGTGTTCAGATATAGATCATATCCACAGTATTTCAAATGTTGTGAACAGGAGGTCTCTGGGCAGTATTAGCTAGGAACCCAGTGGTAGGATGTAATGTGAGGAGCAGGTAGACAAGGCGGCTTTGGGTTTGTGCTTGGAACTAATAAATTTGTTGTTATTTCTACTATTAATATGTATGTACAAGTGAAAATTACACTTTTTTCCCCTGTGGCTTCTACTTGGGATCCTTGTATCCCTAAAAGAGTTTGTTTGTTTGTTTGTTAGTTTTTCTGGTTGCTCCCCTTTGTTTGATACATGAATTCTTTACTAGAATCCTTTTTCAGCCCATCTCATGTGCGGAATTCCTGATTTTGGCTATTTGTGGATTTGTAGTTACTCTGTTTTCACATCTAAGTTAAACGCTTAACTGAATGATGTTGAATTCTCAATTTTACTTTTAGTATTCTGTTAGATATCATGGAATTTATTTAATGAGAGAGCATGGTTGGGTAATAACAAGTACATTCTACTTTATTAATTTGTTTTTCTATGCTTCTAAAGAACATCCTGTCATGTTAATTGTACAGGTACTTATTTGCATAATTAAGGTTATGTGGATAGTCCCATTGTCATTAAGAAGACTGAAGAGTTAGACTTCATGCATGATATAAAGTACTGACATAATTGTTCTACATTCCAATTTGTATTTGTAAAAACAAAAAAAAAAGTTTTACAGTCAATAATTACTGTTAAAACACTATTTGATTGCTTGAAAACTTGCATATCAAATTATTTTAGATCTTGCATGACAAATATGGCAATAGATGCAGTAGATATTTAAACATAGGTTCTATTTGGATCTTAGTTTTGTAGGAAAAAGCTGTTAGAAAAAAAATATAATGGATTTACAATTAAGATTTATAAATCAACCACAAAACGCCCACAAAGATTTTCTATATAGCTATCAGCTCCTATGAGTTTATAATGGAGTTTTTGCATGATCATTATAACTTTTTTCACATGGCATATTAATCAACCCTCAACATGGATGGTATTCACTTACTAAGCAGAAAGTCAGTATTTTCTTTCCTCCTTCCTGAGCGAACGGTAGCATGCTTTGCTTGCTTTACAGTGCCCAAATCCTATGAAGATGTAATTACTCATGAGCCCTCAGCTCTGTTCACCGCTACACTCAGTACGTGCCTCACAAACTATTCATGGGTTTATCTTTACAACAGCACTATTTTGCAGTGGAAGCGTAAAACAGAGAGAGAGAGATAAAAGTGAAAAGAGTTGAATTGCTGGTTTCAGAGCACATAGCATTTTTCTTCTACTACTGTCTGTGTTCTCAGTTGCACCCATAAATGATGAGCCCTTCTGTAAACCAGACCCAGACTCCTCCGGCTGTGTGCAAGAGGAATGAAGAACACAGGATTCAATTAACATTTTGCTTGAGAGACAGCTCCAAGAAGGATATGCTAGATATGCCTAACCCACATAAAGCAAGCCCTGACAGTGCAGAAGTCTTTCATAAAACATAGAAGTAGTTGAAAATACAGCTTCTGAAAGAAGATGGCAAGTCCTCACACAATTAGGTACTGTATAATAGTGTACTATAAAGCAAGAAGGGAAAGGACTGAGTACTGTGCCCTCCTCCCACAGTAGAGTTTCACACTCATATCTTGTTTCACTAGAAAAAGTCATGAGGAAAGAGCATTTTATGCCGCTTCTGTCAAATTTGTCACTGGGATGTAAAAACATCAGTACTAAGGGCAATCCAAAAGGTTAAAAAGTGAGAGCATAACTTTGTAATTCAAACATTAACTGAGCAATTTAATTTACAACTCTCTGTGCTCAGAACTACTTATATAAATTAAATCATTATTTAATAAGAAACAATAATAATGATCATACCAGAATCACGAACATAAAAATGTGTATTTTTAAACTGTAGAAGGAAAACTGTTGGATAAGCATTTCTTTTGTATTTTTCTCTTCTGATCCCACAAATTTGCAATTTGATGGTTGGACTTTGCCTGCCTTAGCCTACCGGTAGCCTAGCTGTGTCTTAGTCTACCCTGTGAGCTCTCACACCTTTAAGTATTTTCTTAGCTGAACGTGACTATGGCCTTTCTAAGGTGCTACCCTCTTGGTGCTATTTAGATATCAAAATATGAACTGTGGATACTACTGTGATAGCCAGATCCTAAAATTACATGCTATGGACCTCAAATTTATAGCTGTTTATGTTTTCCATTGACTTGGCTATCTCATATAGACCGCTCTGTTAGGAATGTAATTTAATGCTAGGAGTGGAATATAGATCACACAACTCTGCATTTCTAGGTTATGGAATCAGAAGAGAATAATTCATTTGTCTTTACCATGAGCCAGCTTTTCAACTCAATTACGAAACTTCTTAAAATGGTTATATAACTTTTGTGCTTTTATACTTGTACTTTTGACTTTCATAACAAAAGAGGCAGGGTTTATACAATACACGGAGCATGGACCTTTCTTCTCCAAAGTTCTGATTCATTCTCAGAGGACGTATGTTCTATGCATGTGATGCAAAAGAGTCTGGTGATAAAAGTAGTGCATGATCGTATAGCTAAAAACTGTAGATGGAATTAAAGTTATAAGGAAATTCTAGTTCTAGAATTTCCTAACTGTGAAGTCTTTGGCTTTGGTACTTCTAGAACAGCATTTCTGATGTGAGTTGTTTAGCAGTCTTGAAGGAAGACTGTTTAGCAGTCTTAATGAAGGAAGCAGAAGGCCACACAAGTCACTTCATGTGCTGTCATTTCATCTGTCTACTGCTTGGATGCAGGACAGAAACTTGAGGGTTCCCTGTCTCTCCTACTATGTCTGTCCCTACTGTCTATCCTATGTCTTCTGCTGCATTTGCCATCCTACTGGCAAGCACAGACTCATACACTTTTCTTCTTGGTGCTCCCAAACTTACTTTCTTTTGTTCCACCCCCTTTAAGCTCTTTTTGTCTTAATTATATGTTCTCCTTCTGGATTTTATTCTATCTTTTTCCCTCCTTTCCATAGTCTCAAACTATTCCTGACTGCCTTATTCAAATTCTAGGTTCCTTATGCAGACAGTGTTACTTGATTTTACTGGCTTCTCTTAATGATCTGCCTCCTTGGTTTACTCACCAGGTTACTTACTCTAATGCAGAACTGTCCATTCTTTTCTGTATATTGTCCTAGATACTTTCAAGAATCAAGTCCAATTGTCCCCTAGTTCCTTAACAACTTGTCAGACCTCTCATTTTTCTGTTTCTCTGCCCCTATTTCCTAATATTTGGATTTCAGTATCCTTTACACCTTCCTCCAGCTCCTTTGTCAGTTTTAATGGAATCCTAAGAGAATTCCCATTCCTATATTTTCTCCCCAGCTCCCAGTTTTACTGTGTTTCTTTGACCTCTTCCCTCAAGTGCTGCCAAGTTGATGGTACCATTTGCTATGTTTAATGGGTCAGTAAGACACTTAAGTTTGAGTAATACCTTCTGTCAGTGGTGGGGATTTATCTTATCTCTTTCTTAGATGCACATTTTAGGGTAAGGGGAATTGTCTTCCAGACATTCCTATTTCTCTTCGTTGAGTCTAACAGTAATCTAAAGTGGCTAGTTCAGATTTAAGTGTTCAATTTAAATGTTTAATGTTCAATTAAATTTGAGAAAATGAACATCATTTGAAGTCTACATTGCCAATTCAAACTGTTCTAAAAGGATAGAATTAATTAAATCTTGGTAGATTTTCGTAGCATTGGTAAAGCGCGTATCTCTCATCCCAGTAAATGTAAGGGTGCTGCTCTGAAACATGGGCCCACTAAACCCACTAGAAAGCAAGACTTGACAATTATTTTTGTTGTTGTAATCCATGTACTTTAAACATTGGCTAAAACAACATTTTTTTCCTCCTGACTTATTTTCAGAAATGCTTGCACTGTTTTGCCGAAATATTTCCAAAAGATTCAACGCAAAGAAAAAATTTGGCAAGGAAAATATCAGCTGCACAGAGAGTGGCTAAATCAGTAAAATACCTCTGAAACTATGGTTGTCTTAAGGGTAACATCAAACAACCTTAGAAAAGGGAAATGCTGTACAGCCTTTCCATAGTAAGAGTGAAAGCAGGTACAGAGAAGAACAGCTCTCTCTGGAAAATCTAATTAATGCTGAATCTTTATAGGTAAGCCTCCAGAAATACTGTTGGCTTGAATATCTGTTGTCTTTTTTCTTTTTTTTTTTTTTTCGTCCTGATAAAAACGGTTTTGTAATAATAGTAGTATGGACATATATAGGTGCACCCAAACATCTAAATCTGTATTACCTGCATTTCTGTATATAAACATCATAGTACATACATACATAAAAAATTGCATATATGTGTATATATTTTATGTATTTATGCGTGTACACATAATTTTAATGTTTAGATTCCTAGACAGTTGTCAATAAGTAAATCATTATTGATTCCTCTACGCTATTTTTGTGAGCAGTGAAGTTCACTTAAATAGTATACATGGAAAAAAAAACTAGAGCGTATTATTGGAATCTGTGCTATATTCATAAGGATGGTGCTGCTACCTATAGGTTAATATATTCTTAACACGTGATCATTGGTTTCTAACAGCTACTTCTTATCCTTGTGACACACTTTTTTTGTACCCTGTTGCAAGCAGCTTAAGAGATTGCTCTTTCCTTTTATACCTCACACTTGCATTTTTTAGGTGAAAACTGCTCCTTAAGTATTACATTATGACGTTTTGGCAGAATTTCCTAGTATACAAATTTCCTGGTGTTGTTTGAACAATTTTTAGAATATAGGATTGATGACGTAAAATAAACTGTTTGCACTAGGGAAATTGTTAGATGTGTGCCATTAAAAGTTTCAGAAAGGAAATCTGTCCTGTAAAAAATTAAGAACTGCTGCAACTTACACAGAAAGATAAGTAACGGTCTAGTTATCCCTAATAATACTGAAAAAAAAAACCCAAACAACCCAAATCCCCACACATAAACTATGAAACACATAAAATAGATCTGGTTGAAAATAGAAGAGATTTTATCTTTTGGCCTTTGGCATTGTTTCAGCATTTGCCATTATCTCAAAAAGAGTTTGAAAGATGGAATTGTCTTTCTCAAAAAATTAAAAATTATTTCTTGAATCTAACCCAATAATCTTTATCACACTGAACTGATTGAGTTTAAGGCACTTACTTTGTTATTGTCTAGTAAGTGGCGGGGCTCACTGTGTGGAATCCATGGCCTGCCATTCATTCATTTTTAAACTACATCAGTCGGATTTTCTGTTTTACTGTCTTTTAGACATTAAAATGTTTGATCTTTTATAACACTTGAATTTGCCTGTTATCTGTTTTTATCCTTCCTCCCACTCTAACCATATGGAAAAAGCAACATTGTTTTGACCTTATGGTATCTTTTTGCTGCTATTGTAGTATTGCTTTGTGCAACACTCAAAGAGGAACCCAGAAACAAATAAAATAAAAAAAAATATAAAAAGTCCTTTCATCTGAGCAGGTATAATTGCACACATATCCTCTTTGCTGAATGTAGTCCTAGGATTGAGTCCTATTTGGGCTCCTGATTCTTTCTAGTGATTCTTCCACTGTGTAAGTGATTCATATCTATAAATAGGGTGTAGAAATATTTAAAGAGAGAAAATACAGGATGCATACCTAATGTGTAGTTTTGTTGTGCTGTGTGGTTTTGTTGAAACTGTCTCCTCCTGGAATATCTTATAGTTCAGCAAAGAAGAAGTTCTTTCAGTGCATGTAAGTTGTCTTATGTTTCTTGGGCAAGTGTCGTAAGTACGGAGAAAACATGCAAAAAGAGTAGTGCATCTGTATTTGCATGAATGTGTGGCACTTCAGATACTCAACTTTCTGTTCTTAGGTAGACTTCTGGCTGCCTGTACGTTCTTTCCGTGGTTTAGACAGGTTAAGCGTGTCACTGATTTCAGGCCTTCAGGCTGACCTGGTTCACCACTTTTTCTCAAATTCATTGTTATTTCTCTATGTATAAATTGGAATCTGGAATAGTATTAGTATACATCCATTCGTTATTAATCTCCATATACACTGTTATATTTTTATGCGTGCAATTGAACTATGATCATTTGTGAAGATCTGAAAGACTATTTTTATAAAATCACAGAATTTTGTAGCACTTAATACTGAAGTATCCATCATACTAAATGTACGCCTTCTGTGTGTAATGTGTGGTGACTCTATTTATGCAAGTGGAATTTTTTTTTGTCAGTTGTTTCGTCTTAATTTTTATTATTAATTTATCCACAATGATAACCTGCTTTTTATATCAACTATCTGAAGTTCAGAACAAAAATGCCCCCAAATAAATAAAAAAAGCCAACCCTAAAGTAGCATTAATAACAACTTCAAAATATATAAGATTCAAATCAAGGAAGGAGAGAGGAGAAAGAAGGGGAGAGAGAAGAAAAGAATATGAAATAAATGATTAGTAATATTTCCATTTAGTGGGAACGATTTTTTAAAATCTTTTTAGTCATCTATTGACAGACAAAAAGACTTCAAATTACTGCCATATTTCAGAAGATTTTTTTAATAGAAAAAGCTTCAATAAATAATTGTTTGTTAATCATCAGTGCCAACATATTTGATTATAATTAATCCTCCTAAACTGAGTTTTGCATATCTTGACTCTTGTTATTTTAATTTAAAAGATTAATGACTTTTGCTTGAAAATATAATAGCTTTGAGAGGATTGAAATTTAGATGAAAGTGAATGCTTCTGTACACTGTTCATCTGGGGTGGAAATGTATTTTATAAAAACTGCTGTAAAAAGGATGCAAGAGGAAAGCCTTGTTCACATGCAAAATTAGAAACAATAGTTGTATCAGGTGGGATTCTTCATATGTTTCTTTTGGGCCCAGTACTTCCATTGTAGTCACTAGTGACTAAATAATGAAATAAAGCATATGCTTCTTAAAAATAAAGATTAAAAGAGTCTTAGAGGATTCATTAGTATGTTACAGGAGAGAATAAGAATGCAAAATAATCTTGAAAAAAACAGAGACATCCTCTGAAAAAATGAATATGGAATATTTCAACTTGCCATCCTGTCACAAGAATAATCAACAGAGATACACAGTGGGATCAAATGTCTAGATAGCATTTCTGCAGAAGTTTTGCCATTAGTAAACAGCAAGTAAAATATGAGTCAACAATACCATGCTGCTTCTAAAATATAGTCATAGGGATATATAAACAGATACAACTTAATAATTCCTCTTCTCTGATCAGTTTTGGCAGACCCTCAGCTCTACTATATTGTCCAGGACAGTCAAGAAATGTATGGATTGTTTGGAGAAATTCCAGGTAAAAATCATTAGAATTTTAGGAAACATGTTGTACCACAAAAAAATACCATAGGAAAGAACATATTAGGTTTTTTTTAAGAGTTGATAACAATATTTGTCTACTCTTTCTATGAAAGGAGTGTTGGAAAAGACTTAAAGGATTTAAATCACACATGAGATGATCAGTAAGAAGCTGTTTCTACAGATACTGACACACAGGAACAGATTTCCTGGGAGTGGTGTGGACTGTTTGAAATCTGGGATTAGAAGAATAGGTTAGACAAATGTCATGCCATGACATGTTTAAGCATGACAGCCCTTTTGCCTTGAAGAAGGAATCGCATTAAATAATCTCTCACAAACTATCAGTCGGTGTCTTTCTATGAGAAGGTTGGCTACAGATGCTCACAAAGAGTTTAAAAAAAACTCTACCCTTTCATATGGGGATTAAAAGTTTTTTGTTATCATCCCGTTTTTACAACATTATTTGAGTATATCATTATAATTTAAGTAAATTCTCTCTTTACATTTGATGGCTTCCTCATTTGATTTGCTCTTCCCCTGGAGATTTGGTGTGCCAAATCTCATAACTGTGCATAATCGATATCAGTCCCCATCATGTTAGGCATTTAACATACACACATACTCATATCTTAAAGATCTTAGAGTTTAAAGGAATTATACTAATTTGAAGTAAATGCCAGTACAATTATCTCTTTTTTTTTAAGACAGAACACTGAAGCAAAAATAACTGAATTAAACTGGGAAAAATAAACTGAATCTATCCATTTTGAGTCTAGGTCCTTAAAGGCAAAACTCTACATCTTCCTCAAATAAATGTTGTAGTTAAATAAATTAATCCACAGTACTCATAAAATTGAAGTTAAAGTTTGTATTGGGTTTACGTGGGAAGGTTTTGATAGCAGGGGGGCTACAGGGGTGGCTGCTGTGAGAAGCTGCTAGAAGCTTCCCCTATGTCCAATAGAGACAATTCCAGTCGTCTCCAAGATGGACTCACTGCTGGCCAAGGCCAATTCCATCAGTATTGGTGGTAGCACCTCTGGGATAACATATTTAAGAAGAGGGAAAAAAAAACCTGCATGGCAGCAGCCAGGATAGAGGGGTGAGAGAAACGGCTATGTAGAAACCAAGGTCAGTGAAGAAGGAGGGAGAGGAGGTGCTCCTGGCTCCAGAGCAGAGATTCCCCTGCAGCCCATGGTGAAGACCACGGTGATGCAGACTGTGCCCCTGCAGACTGTGCCTCTGCAGCCCATGCAGGTTAACACTAGAGCAGATATCTACCCGCAGCCCATGGAGGACTCCACACCACAGCAGGTGGATGCCGAAAGGAAGCTGTGACCCCATGGAGAGCTCATGCTGGAGCAGGCTCCTGGTAGGACCTGTGGACCTATGGAGAGAGGAGCCCACGCTGGAGGAGGTTTGCTGGGAGGACTTGAGACCACATGGGGGACCCACAGCGGAACAGTCTGTTCCTGAAGGACTGCACCCCGTTGAAGGGACCCATGCTGGAGCAGTTTATGAAGAACTGCACCCCATGGAAGGATGGACATTGGAGAAGTTGATGGAGAACTGTCTCCTGTGGGAGGGACCCCACAAAGGAGCAAGGGAAGAATGTGAGGACTCTTCCTCCTGAGGAGGAAGGAGCGGCAGAGACAATTTGTGATGAACTGACCACAACCCCCCATTCCTCATCCCACTGTGCTGCTTGGGGAAAGAGAAAGAGAAAATTGGGAGTGAAGTTTAGCCCCAGAATAAGGGAGGGCGGGGGGGAAGGCTTTTTAAGATTTAGTTTTTATTTCTCATTAGCCTACTCTAATTGGATTGGTAATAAATTAACTTATTTTATCCAAGTTGAGTCTGTTTTGACCATGATGGTAATTGCTATCCCTGCCCTTGTCTCAACCCATGATCCTTTTTTCATATTTCTTCTCCCTCTGTCCAGCTGAGGAGGGAGACTGATAGCGCAGGTTTGGTGGGCACCTGGTGTCCAGCTAGGGTCAACTGACCACAAAGTGTATAATCAAAACCTGTGTGTTTAATTCCTCAAACACTAAAATTTTAATTATGTGAAATTTAGTGTGTTCCTTTTTGTGCACCATCTTCATTGATATCCCCCTAATGAGCCCATACAGTGTCATATTTCTCATTATGTCATCTTAAAAAGATTGTGGAAAATATCATTAAGTTTTTTTGCTTTTAGAACTAAATAGTGAATTATATAGAAAATAAAGACTTAAAAGTAGTTTTGTATAGTTTCCTAATGGCACTAAGTATTCTGTAGTACCATCTCTCTTACCACCATCTAAGTTTTTCGGTTGATTTCTCTTCAGGTGACACTATTTTCATGCCAGGCTTCAAGCATTTCTAAAGCTCGGAGGTGAAATAAGATCTTTTTATGTGCTAGGCTCGTAATCCTCTTATAATAAGAGTGTACAAGGCATTAAGAGTGTAACTTACAGAATCAAACATGGTTGTCTAATCAAGGAGACTGCTGTCTGAAGTGTTCTGTTTCCTGATTCCCTGATTCCCTGAATGGGAATTACGTAGCAAAAAAAAAAAAACAGAGAGTAATTAAGAAAGGAAGGAATTTGCCTTGTCTTATGAACCCTGTTCTAAGAGGCTTCCTTCTGAAGGAGAAATCCTTTGGAAGTTTTCTTTCCAAATTTCAGTGGTTAAGAACTGATACAAATGTTTCTTAAATCTTTTGTCTGGTATTGAAATTATTTCCCTTGTGCATGACAGAATAATATTTTGAAAAAATCAGTGAAAAATTCAAGATATAGACAACTAAAAAATAGTAGGATGAATTAATCTCAGGAACGAATCTTGGAAAGAACTTTTTTTTGGTGTTTGTTTTTTTTTTTTCCTGCAGACTAATTGTGATATTACACCACACCAGAGGCGTATCTAGGCATATGTTATTTTGCAAGGTGAAGTCAAATAACTTCACTCTTCAGGTGCTTGTTTTTCTCTCTTGCCTGCTTGTGTAGTCTAAACAGAGCCGCCCATGATCACTGCACTGTAAGAAAAGCTCAAATATACTTCAGGATTTTTAGTTTGTTTTGCTTTTTATGTTAGCATATGAAAACAGCAGTTGAAAAAAAACCCACCCAACAGATGGCTTGTGCATTCTGTTACAAGCAGATGATAGGTGCTCTGATTAGTGTTATGCAGATAAGATTGTCTGCTAAAAGTTTTGAAGAAAGTATGATTGTGGCCTAAATTAAGCAGAAAAATGTCAATATGTCTTCTTTATTTTATGTTAAAAGGTGAAGAAACGACTTATTTCCACATATACATGTTTGTATGTTTCTTTGTCTATAAATATAGATAGACAAGATGGGAAACCAGGAACAATACTAATTTCAGAAGTATTACTGCCTCTCTATTCAAATATCATGTTTTGGTTATAAGTCCCAAACTTTGCTGTCAGGGCCACAACACTGTAATAAAACCAATATCTCGGCACGTTTGAGCATATTGAAATGCTGAGTAGATGGGTCCCTGTTCCCTCACTAATTTATATTTCTTTTTGGTTTTTATATTTCTTCATTACTTATTCAGTTTTTTCCTTTAAAAAAAATGCAGATAATCATATTGCCTTTTTGTCTTTTCATAAAAACACTACATTGGAGGAGACTCTCGTGGATTTCAGAAAAGTACGTGTCCCTTTTGCATGCAGGTGAAACTTAATTTATCTAAGATTCCTTACCATTATGTAACAGGCAATCTTTCTATCAGAGAATGTATACCAGCATCCTTTCAGAGTAAGCACCAGTTGTGATGACTCCTTTTCCGCTTTTGTAGATGTTTTTTCTCTTCAGAAGCAGAACACTGACTAAAAACTTAAGTTAAAAAATGAACCAAACAAACACAAACCTCGTGTCATGTACAGTTGACAAGTTTCAGAATATCAAAACTCAGTCTAAAGCTGATCTAATGTAAAGATAATTGATCTCTCAAAACCAGGTATTCCTAATGACCATTTCTGTAATTTATATTATGCGCCTTGTCTTTGCTGTGCGTATTTTCAGAAAATCTTACAACGTTATGTGCATTTTTGTGACTTTTTCTGTAGCTTATTCCCCTGTAACATTAGTGTTCTTTTTTAAACTTCTGGGCAGAGTTAAGTCTGGAAAATTTCCACGCTGCACTGTGGAAGTTTCAGAACATTATTAGGAATTGGAAACATGAATGTAATTGGAAAACCAAAACACAACATACCAGAAATCTGAAGCAAGAGTTTCAGAAATAAATCTTTGACAGCTTCCAGTAACTGTATTCTTGACAACTGATTTAAATATTTGGAAATTTTTTTTATTGGGGCCAACCACGTTATTAAGTTTAAAAGCATATCTCCTGTCAAAATTTAAAACTTACTGTTCATGTTGTAATAAATGATAACAGAAGATAAAAAACTTAAAAAATTATTTTGTTTTTTTTTCAGTCCCTGATTTGCTTTATCTTTCAAATTCCTTCTCGCGCTAATTTGTATAAAAATGTCCGATTTTTAAGCTTGCCTTTTAAATAAGTCCATCTTATAGAGAGTTCCTTCAGGCTTGTTTGAAAATTAATGGAGACCAAATTGTGTTATAAAATAACCCCTGTGTGTCCAACGTGATCATTCTATTCTAATTCAGTTCACTGTGGAAGGGTCAGTCAAAAAAGATTTGGTGCTGCTTTTCTGTACACAAAAGCAGAGATAAACATGAATTTTCCGTGAAAACGTTTTTGTAAGAAAATATTGTCTTATAAAAAAATAGTGGGAAGGAGTGATTCCACTGCAAGATATACTGATTTAAAATAAATAATTAAGAAAATTTTCGTAAGTACTGAAGCATCCTGTATGGCATAGGAACAAAAAAGGCTACAGTCTCACTTTAAAAAATATTTTTGCTTCAAAGGTCATAATTAGATAGTTAAAAAGCCTGAGGAGTGTTTCAAGAACTGATACTAAATTATTCCAATGAATGTGTTGAATTGCTGTCTTTTGAATTCTGGTTCATGAAATCATCAAGGTTCTGACTGCATTGTCAGAACATTGGAAAATTCTTAATCTCAAAATCCCATCAAGGGTTACAAGTTTAACAGAAGACGGAAAATATATTTTGTTATTAATTCTGAGATCACAGATCCTATTTTGGGGAATTTTGCCACCACATCAATGTTTTTAAAATGTGTGGGGCTTTTGTTGCTGTAAGTTCTCTCTGTGTATAGTTATCTCACTTTAGTAATCTTTTATTTTTTAGTCTCTTGTGTTTAAACATTCTTGGTATATCACTGAAAACAGCCAAGGATTTAAGTAACAATAATCAGCCTTAGATGGATAAACTTTACAGTATTCCTTGCCTTTTTAACAAATATACTCAATTAGTCTTATATTAAAGTTTATAGTTTACTATCAACATAATTTATATTTCAACCTTATTTTCCATTACTGCTAAGTACTCAGTAAGATGTAGTGTCAAAGGGGAATGAGCATGTGGTACGTCAGAAGTACCATTTTTGTTAAAAGCTTAATAGGGGCAAAAAGGCAGTATTGTTCTTCTGCTAAGCTTTGATGTCACATGCTGTGTATTGTCCCTGCTGTATGACCTTTCAAAATGGCATTTCGTTTTAAATCCCTACATTGCATTAGAAATTAATTTTT
Source organism: Larus michahellis (assembly GCF_964199755.1). Lineage (NCBI taxonomy): Eukaryota > Metazoa > Chordata > Aves > Charadriiformes > Laridae > Larus > Larus michahellis. The sequence goes on from NC_133896.1 coordinate 179,364,823, forward strand.
GGAAATAAAAGAACAATTCTTAGGTGTTATAATTAGAAAAATCAGAAGAAATGGCATGAAAGCAAGAGGAAGAGTACTACATTTTTAGTAACCCTCTTCAGACTACCATAATTTATCTTAGTATTATTTTTGTGTATTGGATTATCAGGTCCAAAACAACTGAACAACTTTGCCAAATTTTGTTTGCTAAAACTGCAGGCAGTCAGCATTGATTAAGCTATTTTAGCCTTGTTTTTACAGTGATGTATTAGTTTACTAGTAGGAGCTTGTCTAATTTAATTTTACTCATTTAAAAGGAAGACATCTAGTCCAGCAGTCATCTAGCCAACCTAACGGACTCAACAGTTCAATGTAACTTAACTAAACAAAGATGTGGCATATGCTGCACAAAGTGAGTCCTCTATCTGCGTGATGAAAGTACATGCATTAGTTAAACAAGTGAAAGCAGAAATTCATTATACAGTCCAAAGATAGCTTCAGATGGTTATGCAAGTGCCAAATGACGATGTTCAGCTATTTGGATGAACCTTGGTTGCTAAAACTCAAACAGTACTGCTCTTAACCTGATGTAGATGCACCACAGAATTAATGGTGGCAAATAAGGTTATGAAATAAAAGTATATGAGCATAATATTTTAACTGCTGAACATATTTGTGTGCATGTTTTAAGTTTGATTTCCCTTCAGATCAGATTTTATACCATCTCAATATAATTTTGTGTTGTACCTCTTGCATCCCAATGTTTTCTAATTATCACATCAGAAAAAAACCGATGTATTAGGATAAGTACCCAAAATAATTATGTTCCTACAAGTTTTTTAAAACACTATCATTTGAACATCACAGCCTACATACCACCACCAAAGTACTTTGTGAAAGGATAGGGTATATCTCTGAAGAGATTACAGAAAATCTTTTTCTAATTCAACCCAAAGAACAAATATGCATAAGAAATCAAGCCTCACTAGTTCTGATGCTCATAGAATTATTTTTTTTATTTAATTAATCAGTGTGATTTTTCTTGTATGTAGAAGAGTTTTAACTTTAAATTAAAACATTAACAGCCAAGTCATGGATAAAAACCAACCTCCCACTGGTGATTGTTAGGACTCTAATCTTTTAATTGTAATTGACTGTAAACCACTGTAATGATTTTTAACTGAAAAAATAGATCTGAGGAAGTATAAAACAAAACAACTGAAAACAATGTTATAAGGAGAATATGAACTGCTACTGTTGTCATGGCACTTTAATTCATTTTACTTTATAACTACATCAATTTAGTAGCATTTGCAGGAAGAGTTATTGGATGTTATCTGAGAAACAGTAATATCTTAAGATAGGTCAACTTGTTCTCCTGGTACCGTCTGCCCATATCCTAAGACTGAACATTTTAAATGTTAAGAGTTTCACTTTATTCAATAAAATAGAAGAATGAAAGATGTGAGTTGTCTTGTATTATCCAATATTCTTGATTTACATCTAGGTTGTCTGGAAGGAGTTGGGCTTGGAAGGGATGGGTGATCCGCTTTGCTCCAAAACTTGTTGTGAAGGTCTCCACATTATTAGTCTAGACTGAAACGAGGATTGTCTACAGATGTTTATTATTTCATTGCTTAGAAGGTTCTCAGGTCTGAAGCAGAATATTCATTTTGGTAAGAGAAACTGAAACTTTAGTAGTGTGGTAGAAAGACGTATATTACAATAGAAGCAAGATCACAATTCTTGAGTGAGAAGATAATCATTGAGGTAGAGTATCTCAATTCATTTTAGCCATTTACATTTAGATTAGTTACTTTGGTGTGGTTTTCTATGTTCTGTAGCGAATGGAGAGAAATATGTACTTCAAGCCATGGTTCAGCTGACATATATCAGATGTCTAGAGTAATATGGAGTGGATCATGCTTCAGAATGCTTAGATTTCTGTAGTGCCCATCCTATGTTTCCATAAAGGTTCTCTAGGTATAGAATAATGTGGAGTAGACTAGGGTAAGGCAGAATCTGCATTTTACCCTTCTAATGTGCTTTCATTGCTGGGAAGGCAGCCCAAGCCTCATCATCTTAACCTAAAATGATAGAATTAATTAAAAGAGAATAAACATGATTTAACAGTAGAAGTAAAGATTAACTTTTAACTGCTGTTTTTCATATCATAGAATCATAGAATGTGTTGCATTGTAAAGGACCTTTAAAGGCCATGTAGTCCAACCCCCCTGAAATAAGCAGGGACATCTTTAACTAGATCACGTTGCTCAGAACCTCATCAAGCCTGGCCTTGAATGTGTCCAGGGATGGGGCCTCCACCACCTCTCTGGGCAACCTGTTCCAGTGTTTTCACCACCCTCATTGTAAAGAACTTCTTCCTAATGTCTAATCTAAACCTAACCTGCTCTAGTTTAAAAACATTGCCCCTCATCCTATCACTACGTGCCCCTGCAAACAGCCTATCCCCAGCTTTCTTATGGGCCCCCTTCAGATACTGGAAGGCTGCAATAAGGTCTCCCCGGAGCCTTCTCTTCTCCAGGCTGAAGGTGTAGTTACTTGAAATTACAAGTACTACTTCAAAAAAGACATCAGACTAGAAATGTAACTCCATTTGCAGAAAGCTCTAAGCAAAAGATGATAGAGAACAAGAATTCCCCAATACAGATATACAGATCTTTATCAGATCTCTATTAACTACATAAAATTGCCATACAGAATGAAAATTCCTGAAGGTAAATACAATTTTTAAAGCTGGTCTTCCAATTTAAAGTGATATTTGCAATCCAATGCACATATTTATTTACCTCTGGAAAGGTTTAATTTTTAACATGACTGAAACATCTGCATTCAATTAAATTATTTTCAAATGTGTGTAAGAGCTGCATCTAAGAATTTCATATAGAGCCACTGTTTGGAGATACTGGATGAACATTTCTGAATTCAAACAGAATGCATTCAAATGGAGGTCCAGTCTTACAGAGTCCCATAGCTATTGACAATTCTGCTGCTAATTTTGACTATAATATGTTTGACCTCTAGTGACCAGTAGTGCTTGATCAAATTTTGGGATTGGTCCAGACCAACTAATTGAAAGGTTTGAAAGAAAGTTTGTAATAATTTCATTTCATTGTAACTCAAATGTTATTTTCCTTTTATTTCTGTAAGCATTTACCAAAAATAAATTTACCATGAGGAAAAAAAAAAAGAGAAAAAAATCAGAAAAGCATCTCTATAAACCAGCAATGTGATAAAATGTGCATTTCTTTACTTTTCAGTAGATATACTTACTCTCTTTTGAACAGAACTTATCACAAGCTCAGTCCTTGTCTTAGTATTTTATAACCTTAAACCTTATAAAACTTTAACTCTGATATAAAAGCTTAATACATCAGCAGAAGATAGTTGCTGAATAAGAATGTTTTGAAAGGAGTTCTTTAGCACAAAGAAGAAAGCACCGAAGCCATTTGTGAATATTTCATGTTACAAGAACCAGCTGCAGTGTCAACCTTCAGGTTATTTTTGACAAAAAAGACCATCAAAAGGTTAGTTATAACCTTTAGAGAAGGTTACTTTAGTAATACCAAGCATAGAGCATATGAAATGTTTGCAAGGCTTTGTGTTTTTAATATGCATGTTTCTGATGTCAATTAAAAATATCGTCACTCAGGGATAAGTACATTTTGAAATCAGCATTGGTAAAATGCTTTGCCTTACATAAAGTATTATAAAGGAAAATGAATAAGGGGGAAATTATTGAAATATATTTCAAATTGAAGTCTTTGCAAACTCCGTTTTATTGTGGGAATTAAATAGTATCAGTTGAATGAGTTTTCAGTTAATTCCATTAATTCCAACTGACTATACTATTTTGCTTGGCTGTAGTGGTCCCACTAAAATTAAAAACCAAAACCACAAATGACAACAATAACAAAAAACCTAAGAGAGTCCACCTAAAGAATCACCCCTGAGACCAACAGTATTTGGTCACAGTTGGATGGGGTAAATCCAGTTACCCCAAGTTCTGCCAGCTGCAAGTAGGCTGCTTAAAGCTATGCTTGGTTGCCCTATATTAATAAAATCTTGCCTAACTACTATGATTGATGGCTGTCCAATGTTTTTGTGTCCAACCCTCAGCTCAGAAATAGCTTCAAGGACTGAAATGAGGGACATGTTGTTTGAATCTGTCATGTCTTTCTTCCTCTCTGTTACCCAGTTGCTCTGTAGTTTACAGCAGGTCACCTTACCATTTAAATACAGGTCACCTTACCATTGACTACGCAAGTCATGGCAAGCATTAATGTGAAGGAAAATTGTACTCAGAACAAAGGAAACAACTTCCAAAATTATCTTTCCTTCTTTCTTCCTTTCTCTTGCCCTTTTTCTCCTTTTTTTTTCTCATTACACAGTATTGAGCTATATTGCTGTTGTTCCCTCATGAAAATACTTTATAAACTGCAAACATAATAAAATCACTAGTCATGACAAATGACCCAAGTCGTTCTTTCCTATTAAGTCTGCGTAATGGCTGCAGTATGTACTGTGCTGTACTGAAGAATAAAAGAGTATAGCCTCTGCAGGAACTATACTACCAGTTTTTCCCACAAGTAATTCAGGCAGCCACAAATTGTCTTCCTCTTTAAGAGCACTCATAATGTCTCTACTGTGATTTTTCTGTGGAAGGAAAAGTTGCCCAGATTGCTGGAACCCTGCACAGCTTCTGTGTACTAGTTCTTGTTTTATAAAGGTCTGGTTCTAATTTCATTGCATACAAATTTTCATGGGGACTTTCAGAAGATTTGATTCAATAAAATGATATAAAATTGACTCTTCATTTTACGTCTGGAAGGAGTGGACTTGAAAGAAATTACCAATTAATGACTTACTGAAGGAATACACAATGCAGGAAAGCCAGAACGAGGCATAAGATGCTCGCCAAGGCATCTGCTCCCATCATGTTAAATCTATGGCATGTGATTCCAGAGATGACTATAAGAAATCTTTCTTTTAAGTACAATCAGTGTGGTGATATGTTATGCCTTATAGAGTACACAGACACATACACAAAAAGATTAATTTTCCATTCTCATAGAATAAAGATACTAAAAAACTCTCAGAAAGAAGCTGTGCCTGTATTTTAAGTTTTTAAGAGAAGAATGATCTTTATTAAGAAAGTAAAATGTGAATGCTAAAACAAATAAGATTAAAATTAAATCACATCACCTTTTTTGAGAAGTTAAAGACAAAAACCTAATGCCAGATCAAAGATCCCAGCGTCTGACTTAGTAAGTGGCCGCTAACATATATTAACATAAGGTAGAGTATCAAATGCTTTACTGTATTTCTTAAGAAAAATAAAATTATCCACAATGAATCCAGAGCTTTCTTCCAGGTGGTAATAGCCAATTTAGAGCCTATTGTTTTTCATGTGTGGGAATTCTTTTCCAGTCTCTTTGAATCTGCAATAATCAACTGAATTTAAGCTACTTTTGTTAACACTCAAATGTATTACTCAGTCATTCAGAAATGTGAGATCTTTCTTATAACTCTAAGATCAGAGTAGATTTTATTATCCTTAATAATTTGAATAACAGATTTCACATTCTCACTTTTCTTGGGTAAATAATTAACAACAAACCCAGCAACACAGATTATTCAGGGATGCCTCTGTAGAGGTCTCTTCATTATGAAAAATGACCATTCATTCCAATCCTTTTTCTGCCTTTTAGCTATTTATTAATTAATTAAAGATGTTCCTCTATCTTTAAAACAGGATAGGTTCTTTCAGAGACTTTGACGGGAGAATTTAACAAAATTTTAACTGGAAAACAGAACACATATTGCTTATATTATATTCACATACTTGAAGATTCCTTCACGTGACTCAACTGAAAGCTGTAAAGGCAGCATTTCTTCCATGGAAGCCACTTTGAGACTTCCAAATCTATCTTATGTTTTCATGTGTGTATGAAGGGTGTTCCTTATTTTATTTTTATACCAATTTCCCTGTAATAGAATCCAGACAATGGCCAGAGCTATTTTTAAAGTTGGTGTCAAAACAATAGCTTCTGTCCATTTTTCTAATATCAAATCTGTTTTAAGTAATAGTTTATACTACAGAACTAGCAGTTCAGCAGTTTTCTATGTATTTTTTTTTTTAATTTTATAAATTTGTTCCAGAACTTTTTCTTCTAGCAATCTCATTTTGTGACTACTTGACAGATTTCGTTTCCAGTGAAAAGAAGACATCTGGTCAGAGAACCTATATGTGTTCATCTGTGGCTGAACTCTGTTGTAAACAGAAAATGAGATAGGATACATAAAAACAAAACAAAACAAAACTGGGTGAAGCATAGGATTTTTCATATTTTTAAAACCTTGATAAATGCATATTTTTGTGCAGTTTCTTTTCAGATACGATTCATTCTTTCAGTGTATAGTATTACAATATTTCTGCTATCAATTTCTTGTTCTTTGCTAGAATTATTGTCTTTATTTCAAATGAGTCTCAAAAAAAATGTAACAGGCATGCAAGCACATAAACTGAAAGGTTGTTCAGTTCTTACCTTCGTTCTATCAAGCTTTTTTAAAAGCATCAAAAAATACCAGTCCATAATAAGGAAAAAAAAAGAGAACGGGAAGGACAATTTTTAAAAATTATTATTTTTCTATCATAATCAGTATACAAAGCAAAGTGAGAGATGATAAAAATAAAAATTTGACTTCTAGTAAGTAAATCCAAATATTCTTTTTTTTTGTAGAAACACATAATTATAAAATTAACTATATTTAATTTCATTTATCAAATGTTTAGTAATGACTCTCAAAAGCTCAGCAAATAGCCTTCTGCCTTCATTAGTACAAGGAGATACTGTGACTTCTCACATATAGATCATTTGATGCTTAGTGAAGCTCGTTTGAGCTAATGAAGTTTTACCATTTATTTACAAAAGGAAAGGATTAGCTTCCTCATGATTTTACATTACTCATACATAATAAAGCATCTTTTGGAAAGGAAGAGCAGAAGGGAAGAAAACAGGAGTAATTTAAATGCCATTTAAATGTTCTCAGCATTTGGTTGTTCTCCGCATGAAAGGTCTCCTGAAGTATACTGTCTCCTAAGATAAATGCCAAAGTTCAGGAGACAGTCCAAGCCCGGGACATGCAATCAGAACATATGTGTGCCTGTTACTGACTAGGTTGGGTGTCTAAATTCTCTGGGATTTGGGATTTTTGGTTGGTTGGTTGGTTTTGTTTGGGTTTTATTTATTTAACTTCTAAGTTACTTAGCAGAAAGAAATCTGCTTTAATGCCAAAATTCTGATAGATACTACTACTTAACAATGTTGTCTGAGTCTTCTGGAAGCTTCTAATTTTTCTTACCAATGCAGGAAAATAGTATGAGAAAGAGATTCTCCCTTTGGAAGACAACGGTTCAACTACTTTGATTATTAATATTTCAATGTCTATGTATAATACGGTAAATGATAAACAATTGCAGAATTATAAGAACTTGTAATATGATGGTAAGTTAAGCTGCTAATCAATTCTGTGACCAAGATTTTGCTGTGTTAATTTTAACCAAATTGAACTTTAAAAACAATCTTAAATAAAAAGCAAGTCTCTACATTTTAATTTAATTTCTTATTTTTGGAAAGTTTGAAGGAATCTCTGAATTATTTGTGAAAACTTGCCTTTATTATTTATAGGAGTTTTTTAATACTATTTCTGCTGACTAAGGGATAGTAAAGGTCTTCAAAAATGTAATAAACCAGATTAAAAGCGTAATTAGGCAATTATATAATCACACCTCGTTTCCTGCTCACTTTTAAATGCATCTACTAGGAAAAATTCAGACTAATTTACAGCAGACAACTTATATGAAGCATGTATTCAGGCAAAGGCAATCTCATTAATATAAATATTTTTTCTAGGTTACTTATATACGTATATGTATATATGTACGTCCATATGTGTATATATGATCAGATCATGCCTTTTCACTCTATGTGTGGAAACTCTGGATGGGAAGTAGGTTTGGATGCTGCTACAGTAAACGTTCACTTCTGTCCACTAGTGATCCTTCCTCCAGTGAAGGGGAATAGAGGCCTGCAAGGCTGATGAAGAGGAGACTGAATAGCCCTGTCTGGTCCTGTGGAGAATACCTGAAAGTTCAAATACATCCCGTAACCCATAACTTGAAAAAAATAATCAATTATAGTCAAAACTATTTTTGAAAACTATGCAATGCAATAATACTGTAAATTCTTTCTATATTTGATAAAAAGACTTGTAAAGCTTTGAATTAAAAATTCATCTCTACAAAGCCTTACTTCAAAATGGAGCATATGCGATGTTATTTCAAAATGGATGTCATGTTTTAAAATATTTGTGTTTTAAAAGAGTGAGATATATACGTAAAATATTGGAAAATGTTATTTTTCTTTTTTTGTTCTGCAGTACTTGATATCAACATCTTTTACTGTACATATGAAAATACATTTATGGCATTTTGAATATTTATAGTTTAAATTAAATAATAAATTAGAATGTTTGGAAATAACATGTCTGGAATAACATGTCGTGTTTGACTTTCAGAAAGATAGTATTTTATGAATTTTTGCCAGCCAAGCAGTGCTATTAAAAATACCGGTTTGATTTCAATCTGATAAACATTATGTTACCTCTACAATAGTTCTGGGTTTTTATTATTTTACTTTTATTTTTATTTTATTTTTTTAAATTTTAATTATGTTATTTCTTCTATATTAATTTGAGAAATCTACTGCAATTTTAAAGAAAACGATGGGAGAATGGAGACGTGCAGGTGTAGCCAGGAGAGCAGTGACCATAGATCTGTGGGAAACTGATGTAAATCTCCAGTTCAAAGATATATTTATTCCTACCCAAATACTCAGTGATTTCTCAGCCTGCCCAATGTTTCTTAGTTTAAAAGCATATGAATTGTTAGTAACAATGTGAACAATAACTTGGATAAGTCTGCACCACACTGTTCTGCAGTGCGTGAACAAACATACTTTGGATCGCTGAAGTGAAGATAACCCGAGTTTGTTTCTTAACTTCAAATTTAAAAAAAAAAAAAGAAAGTAATTTTTATAATTGTGTGTAGTCTGTAGACGTTCTTGTGTTTTGGACAGACTCAGATGATGTTAATTCCAATACGTAAAACCTGCTTTTCTTCTCTTTCCCAAAGAATATTTGCTTGGTATTAATATTAACTACATATACTTTTCAAATCCATTACTGAAAATAAATCAGAAAACAGAAAAGTGCTGTGTTTGCCCTCTTCCAAAGTCTGAGGCTTCATTCAGGAAGTGTCTTCCTGAAAACTTAATGTTTAAGTGCCACCAACTTAAATGAGAATGTATTTGCTTTCTTTTATAAGAGCCTTCATTAATAATATCTTAATTTCAGTTGCTCTTCACCATTACACAAGGAAAAACCAACACCTATCTGTTATTCTTTCTAAATGAGATTCTTACAAAGCAGCAGTAATGCTTTTATTTTTGCCACAAAAATAGCAAGTAAATTTTTACTTGGAACTTCTGACCGCTGAACCAAACAGAATTGAAAAAGCCAGTCCTCTTCCTTCATGAAAGCTCTACAGAACAGTAGTGTTAAAAAGTGAACAAATTATCAATTGCTGAACTTTTTCAATAGGTACTAAACTTCAGTGTGCTCTGTAAACAAAACCAAAATAAGGCTTTACCAGAGAGAGCTCATGAATCTGCAACTTGAAGCCCTTATCCTAAAAAGGTCTAGAAGCTGTTAAATGTTACCAGTAGTTTTCAGTGTTGTCAGTAACTAAGATAAAATATGTAAGTTTGGGGGCCAAAAGCAGCATTGGCGTTCCTCATTCTGCTAAATAGGGAGGTGAGGGCAAAGGATGTTTCTCTCCTATGTGCCTCCCCTCTTAGCCTTGACTAGCACACCTAGCTTTAGACATCTAGTTGAGGCATAAAGATGAGGAACATGAGAACTTGCCGTAATGGTATTAGGAAAAGAAAAGTATTTCCAGGTAATCTAGCTCATATTAGGTCTATTACATGCCACTAATCCAGTGTAACGAGTTGAGCCTTTCCTCATTAGCACCATCGCCATTCTGACTCCTTCAAAGGCAGGCAAGAGAAAAATGCGGTACTGTTGTTAAAGGTACACAGTCAGCCTTCATGTATGAAGATACGGGACATCACTCCCAGCACTCACTCCCAGCAGACATTTACAAGTCTGTTCCACTCGAAGCCGTTACTCTCAGGTCACTGTTAGGCCATGAGATGGGGCACCACGTGGAATCCTACTGAAAGGAAGCATATGGGTTCAATGCTGCAAAGCTGTCATCCATTATGACGTTCATTCTTAGCATAAGACTAGAATAAAATTAGTCGATGTGCCTAATGTTAAAGGAAAAGGTAAATAAAAGCAAACTGATGTCCTTACACGTGAGCGCGTGCAAAGCATTCCGAAGAATGACACTCCAAAAAAAGCTGTCTTTGGAGATGTACTGAAACGTTGCATGGTTCATTCTTATATAAACATGGTCTGACAAACAATTAAGTATTTTTAAACCAGAAAACAGGTTTATGTAGACTTAAATATTACTGAGTTAATACATATTAACCAAGTAAATATAAATTGTGTCATATTGGAAATCCTTGAATAAAGGTAGTCCATCCATTTCTTAAAATTTGCCATTCATGGATTGAGGCAAATGGACTCTACCTTCCTTCCTACTATTTTTTTTGCCTTAAGGATTGATACCTTCTTACAATAAAATTTGTAACTAAGCTCCTTATACTTGAGCATTAAGAAAGAATTGCACGGTGTGGTACTTAGCCAGCTAAATGTCAACATGATTTGGTAGGCAGGCATTGATACATCTAAGTCTCTTCAAACATCTATACCAGGAGGCTTTAAAAATAACATCACTGATATTTCATTCAGCAGAATAAAATACATAAACTTTCATTGCTGTTCTTTTTTTTTTAATGAGAGAATCAGCTTTGTGATTCTGATACGGGGGTTACCCTTGAAAAATATTCATTTATTTATCACTCCCACGAACTGAGGCATGGGAAATCATAATATTGCCATTTGCTTGTTATGTGAGACAGCTGATGGTTTGTGTGCCACCGTCTACCAACTATATGCAAATAACTGTTGAGGATGACAGTTGTACTGCTCCCACTTAGCAGCTTTGGTGGGACCCTTTCAGCTCCAGCAGAGAAGACATCACATGTCTTAAAGAACATTCCTGAGATGTGGGCCGTTAAGAGAATGTTTATCCATTGATTACCCTGCATGTGGCTACTATAAACCCTATACTCAACAGTTTCCTTACTTGAAAGGATGAAATGTGGAATACCTTTTTGCAGGCTTTACACAAATCCAAAGTTCTGAGCTTGTATTTCATTATTTATAATCCCTATTGCATAGCTGGATGCAAGTATTGACCCTCTTCAATGCTGTTCTTGTTTGTTAATTTTATTAAATATGTAATAAAGGGTAAGCTGTAGCAATTTAACTGTTAAATTCAAGGAATAAAAAACCAAAACAAAATAAAACCCCCCAAAATATCTATTTTGCATTTAATGGTCAAAAGAATACCTACTCCCATTGTTTCTTTATGTATTTTTAAATATTTCTACAGGCTTTCCAGAAGCAGACTTTAAACTGGGATTCATTTTCCCTGCCTTCAGTGCCTATAACGTAGATAATTTGAATGTGGTCTAGCAATTGAAGCACATGTTGTTGCAGAAGAAAAAACAGTTAAGGCATCCAGAGCGCCAGTCATCTCATTGCTAAAGTACGTTCCTGTAAATGTCCAGATTAACAGTTTTCTAGGCTCCAGTAATAACTTAGTTCAGTTCCCCAGTATCATTTGACATGCACTAAGATGTCTAAGATATGTCCATGGGCTTGACAGATACCACGTTGGATCCAGAGGATACCATGCTTTATGTGTTGCCATCTGAAGACCAGAAAAGATACACGAGAGCATCTTAAAATGCTTCAAGTTGCCTGTATGTGGGCAGCTGAAATGATACCTTATAGCATAAAGAATGCCATAAAGTGACATCTTTATGTTCAAGGTATAAAGGCTTTTGTCAGTGAGGGCTAATTTTAAATGTACAGGTGTATCTTGTGTTTACTTAGTGAACAGAGAGTTCATAAGTGTACTGTAGAAAAGATAATTTTATAATCCTGAGTGTAACGTTACATGTTCTAATAATTTCTCTATTTTAAAATAGCGTGATAATAGAGTGACATAATTGCCCGTGATACAAAATCCTCATTCCTTAGTTAATACATACATACAGCAGACTGTTGCTAATAAAAAAAAAATAAACATATCAAAGAGAAGATGGACTGTACTGTAATTTGGTTTTGACTATTGTAGTTTTTTTGGGGAAAAAAAATAAAAAAGTTATGGAGCATGTTATATTCTGATTCATGCCCACATAGTACAACTATAGTAATGAAAATCCATGCTAACTACCAGAATTAGGTACAATGAGTCAGTAGAGAAAGACAAGTTGTTATTTGTGATGCTGAGAAGAAAAAAAAATATTCCTGAAAGTATTTAATATTCAAATTTCACGCATAATTCTATTTCCTATGTTTTTACCTGTATTCTGAAGTCTTTTATGAAGTTTTGTGGCCAGAGAGCAGACATTAATTAATTTTTGCTATGTATTTCTTTAAATATTCTAAGTTCCTCATCATAAATTGGTTGCTCCAACCTGAATGAAAGAATTTTCTTTCAATATTTGAGGAAGAATATATTGTACATTATTCATGCTTTATATTTACACTTAAGATGCCTTAAGATTGAAAATCTAAGAAACACAATTTTGGTGGGATCCTTTCACTTTCAAGACACAGTGGACTACAAAGGTTTATTTAATGGGGCATTCATTGAATTTGTTGCTTGAAAGGACTGCTGTCCCTTTCAAGGTGTTTGAAAGCAGTGAAGAAGTGATGGATTTATAACAATTAAATTCAGAAGGGACCATTACATTGACTGAAATCACATACTTAGCTGTCACTTGACTTAAGAGCACATACACTGAGGTACCTCTATACTGAATAAATAAACACCAATCTTAAAAGATTGGGATCAGAGATAAAACCTATCATCAATAGGTGAGGAATAATCATGTCTAATCAATCTCTTAGTTAGACTGACTGTCCCAATTAATTAAAATCTAGGAAAGATTTTGGTACTTAAGCACACTTATAAATGAACTAGTGACATATGGTAGAGGTATAATCAGCCCCTGGTGAGTGCTCAACTGCTTAAAAATCTCTCATATAATAGTTATTAAAGGCTTGTTGTTAAGCTGGAAGGACCTTTAATACAGTTATGTCCTGAAGCCAGTTTCATTCACTATTTTAATTGCTTGAATAATATAATAAAATTCATATGCATACAATCTGCAGGTGAAACACAAAAGTCTTCCAAAAATGTTTGCAAACTTAGATCTGAGCTCGCATTGACCTTGGACCATTTGGGAGGAAAAAGAAAAAAAAATAATTGAAATCTAGATGTTAAAACACAAGGCTCAGGCACACAAGCAAATTACCCATGGGTATACTGCTTTAATGTGGGATATACACATATGTGTATATCCCACAGCAAACACAAGGTAATTTGAATTAACTTATTCATCTTGAAACAAAGCATAAACTATTTTGGATTTGTAGCATCTGTGGATAAGAACAGAAATTTTGACCAGCTGATGTGTACTGCCTTTTGGGAACATTTTTGCTAGAGACAAAGTTAAACACTGCAAAAGATTACCATAGATATCTGTGAATCTCATTCACGGAAAAGTTTTGAGTTTTGAGAATTAGGCAGACATCTTTCAGTAATTGTCTAGGTGCGCTTAATTCTAACTAGGCAGATGATTAAATAATTTTTCAAGATTTATTCCATTTTAATATTTACATCTTTCTCTGGTTAGTTCTTCCAGTTCTCTTGAATTTCCTTTGTGAAATTCCAGAGGAAAAGGAAACACAAAAAGGCCTAGAAAACTGGAGTCTCTCCCTTATTATTCAGAAATTTTTCTTTGTGGCTCCAAGCAGGTCATCACCTAAAGCTGTAGCTCAACAGGTCCTCTTGGGCTTTTCCCCTGGGAACAATCTCCGTTTCTGGAATAACTGGTGTAGACTGGCTTTACAGAATCACAGAATCTTGAGGTTGGAGGGGACCTCTGGAGGTCATCTGGTCCAATCCCCCTGATCAAGCACAGGCACCTAGAGCAGGCTGCCCAGGACCGCGTCCAGATGGCTTTTGAATATCTCCAAGGATGAAGACTCCACAACCTCCTGGGCAACCTGTGCCAGTGCTTAGACATCCTCACATTAGAAAATGTGTTTCTTGATGTTAGGAGGAACGTCCCATGTTTCAGTTTGTGGCCCCTGCTTTCCGGTTCTGACACTGGGCATGGCTGTCACCTTTACAGCCTCCCTTCAGGTATATCATCAGCACAGGCTTGCCCTTGCTGACAATGGCTAGCTCCTTCTGCAACAAAACAGCTAAATTCACACTGTAGAAATAATTTATCAGTGTTACTCAGTGACCCACAGGTATCTTCAGAGATAATTCTAAATACATCCTAGTCATTACACATGTTTTGATATACAGCACATGTATAACACCAAGATATTTCTCATCATGGGCTTTATTGTAAATTATTTTTAGCAGTTTTGTGGTTTTTTTTTTAGTTTTTCATCCTCAGGGTTATGTTTGAAACCCTTAGCACGCAGCTGTGCTGTCAAGTTCCTGTCAATTGTCAAGCCAGATTTTTTGCAGCCATAAATTGAGCTTGGTTTAAGACAGAACTATATTATAGCACTTTGACAATAAGCTCAGGTTAAAAATTGAATGTATAGCATTTTCTATGTGCTTTCTATGTGCATTTTCTAAGTGCTTAACTCTGTAATTTTGTATGCCTTTAGTATGGAATGCAATCTGATCAGGCAAAAATATTTCCTTTTGGTTTCTCCTCATGGAAACCTAAAGCCCCCCAGAATAATCCAGTCCTCCAGTTCAGTTTTTAGTTAGAAATCACTTGAACATTACGAAAGTCCATGGGTGGAAAAAAAAATAAAATTTAGAAAGTTGTCTCAGTCTCACACTTGCAATAGTTGTGGTAACTTCTGAGTTTTGCTATTGTTTTGTCATTTTGGCTCTCTCAAAAGAGTAGCAGGTCACCAAGCTGTACACTGCGCAGGAAGTTGTGACAGCATATGTTTCTGTATTTTCTCCCTTGCATCATTTTTGGTAACTAGCATCTGAATAATCAAGGAACAGGTTGAATGTGGAGGTGGCAGCAGGAATTAGAACAGCTCTTTGTTAATATTCAGTTCTGTTTTCAGTAAGATGGCACTGAAGGGTTGTAGTCAGCTTTTCTGTCTCAAGATGCTTTTCAGCTTTGTTAACATTTGTATCTTGTGTATTCACATCTTTCAAACACTAATAGGAGGTAATATTCAAGCAATCCTTTAATAAGTATAATTTCTCCCTTCTAAGTTACAATTAGATACTGTTGTAGCTAGACTGACTATACCTTTCAGTTATTAGCATGGGGATTTGGGGAAATAAGCATAAAGAAAAAAAGCTAGTATATCTTCATAAAATCTTACATGAGCAATAGCAAATAGAAGAATTATGTACAGTACAATTTAGTTCCTCATTCCCTGTATCAGAATCATATATCTTCCCACTACGGTTAATATACTGAGCATATTTTACGTCCCTTGCTTGTCCAAATGCATCTGAAGGATTAGCACTTAGCACCAGAACCCCTCTGACTCACCCCTGAGGAATGCTCCTTCCCACCCCTATGTAGTGTACAGTCACAGAGTGCACCAGGAATGGGAGTGTCACCCCTGTTACCCCGTTCTGAATTTGTCAGACTATTTAGTGTGCAGTTAAACTAATCTTCTGTGTGCTTATAAATGACGTCTGTGTACAAATACTGTCTTGATACCAATGTTATTTGAAAGATACCAAGTCCTCTGCTCCCCCCAGCAAGCTGATGCCAAATCTCCTAAGCAACCTGCTATGACTCGTTTATTCTACCCGTGCCTTCCATTAGCCTTCACGACCCGCTGTCCAAGGACATTGTGAGCGGTGTACTTCTAAAGCGGTACCTCCTGGTGCACAGCTAATGTGCATGTATGTCTCCATAGTAATCCCAGGTCAATTTAGAATTGTTCTGTTTACTGATAGTGTCATTACACAAAGAAATGGGCTGCAGCAATAGCACGTGTGAGAAAACAAGGAAATGGGACTGGCAAAACAAATTCGTATCTTACTAGCTTGTTTTTTGAGATTGCAATAGCAGCCTCCCTCTGCTCCATGTCTTTTCTCATCTCCACATTCCAACTAGCATTACACGCTAGTTTGGTTAGTTGGTGCTGGCAACATTTCACAAGAACTGACCACAGGTGCCAAACTCACAGCTATCATTATTTTTATTAGCCACCTTCCATTATGAAAACTCAGCATCTGTCTTGCAGGCTCACCTTGCTCCCTGCCTGACTGTCTGCTTCTCAGGATTGCAAGCTGCTACTCAGTTGTCCTCTTCAGTAACACTGGGTTATATGCAGTTGCCATTAAATGCATGAAATACTCAACTTACTGAGTAGGACCCAGACACTGGAACCATCTGGAATGGAAAAAAGTGGCAGAAAAATATTTAGTATTGCTATTGTCAGGCTAAGATATTTCCACATAGAAGCTCAAAAACAAAAAAATGCATTCTCCCTCAAGATTTTTACAGTCCTCAGATCATCCTTAAAATTGTACCATCCCCCCCCAATGTAATGTGCAGTTCAGCACAAATGCATGTGAATGTATGTACATATGTACACATGTGATACAGAGATAGCCTTGCAGTGTAACTGTAACTAGCTACAAACCATCTTTTGCTTTCGACATCTGGAGGAAGTCTGTATTTCTATGGATTATTTTTAAAGAAGGGGGAAAAAACCCTGGAATTAGATTTTTCCTTTAGGAGTTCAGAGCACTCTATGTAACTAAGCTGTTTACCATAAAGTGAAATACTTCTACGGCAATTTTGAAAGTAAATTTATTCTTCTGCTCATCTGCTCTCTCATTCTATAAAGTGAGGGATGATGGAACATATTTATCAAGAGGATACCAAATTTTTGTAGTTAGCTTTTTTTATTTATTGACATTTTCCAGCTTTATTAACATCAGAGGGGTGGTTTTATTTGAACCCACATCTCTCAAATCTTTGCAAGAAGCAACCCTTCATAAACATATAGGTTTCTCCTTTTTTAAGGTGCAGCTAGATAGCTAAGTAAACAATCAACCTCTCTGGATCAACTGTTTTCTCAGTTCACCGTATTTTCTCAGGAATTAGTATGACTCCTGCCATAACTGTAGTTAATGAACCAGTACTTCAGAGTTCTCCTATTTTGGCCACTGCTAAGTTGGCCACTGCAACTAAAGCTTAACCTACGCCAAATCTATCAGAAGAAAAAAAAGTCTATATAGATGTATGTAGCCAGCAATGAACTTTACAGCAGCTTAAATTTTTTTTCTGAAAAAATCAATGGCAGTTGAGCAAACCTGTATTTTTGCTGTTGCTGCTGTTGTTCGATCTATGTTGAATGTTGGTCACCAGTTAAAAATACAGATCCCAACCAGAAATTTAGTTTCTTGTAGCATAAATGCAGTTCTGTTTTAAAATAGGTTATCCTTTTATAACTAGATCATATTAGCAACTGTAGATAGTCATAAGTAATTTATGGTACTGCTTGTCCTCATCTAACTCATTACTTGCAAAGTCTTTCATCCCTCTCCCTAACCACAAATACAAAAAACTCTCCCAAAAGGAGCTCCTCATATCTAATTCCTTCCCAACCCCCACCACTGAAATTTTCCTATGGAAAGGTAATAAGAACAAGCTCACAGGATGTGATGAGAACAAACACTGGAGAACAAGCTCCAGCTTTGCGTTGCCATTTCATCCAGAGTAGTTACTTTCTCATCATCAGGACATAATTGTTGAATGAAGTTCCCTGTGAAATAACAACAGAGAACAGGAGAGAATAGAATGAGAAGAAGAAAATAAAAAAATAACCTTTACACAACATTTTTATAGAACTATCTTTCAATTCAAATAGAAAATAACCAGTGGATTATCTTAAAATTCTCACCTTACTTAACTTCATGAATGGGTGGATCTTATTGTGAAGGTATATCTCATATTTTTGGGACAAGGCAGATCAGGGACTGCTCCCTGTAGGAAGGTGGACAGGAGCCAAGGGTGACCACAGCACAGACAGTGTCCCCAGTGATGGGGTACAACCCTACAGTATCTGAGCGCATCAGGCAGAGCCCAGGGCTTGTAACCGGGACTATTGACATTCCCAACACAGCAAGCAAAGAGCCAGGGCCAGGGTTCTTCCATGGGATCAGGAGCAAAAGGAGATGAGGCCACAGACAGGACTGGAGACAATATGGATAGCAGTGGAGTTTTTCTTTTAAACCAATAAAATTTCCTCTTTAACTATTTTAAAATATGGACTATATTCCTGCATTCCTGCAAAATCAGCAGTATCTTAGGAAATGCTAATCAAGCCTATTTGACCACCAGTCTCCATAGACATTAGACGGAAGAATGCTGCTTTCCCAGTTTTCATTCCCTCATGGAAATGGTCTTGAAAGGTGCTTGTGCGTCCATCAATTTAGCCAGAGTCAGAGACACTATAAAACTGCAGTCGGGAACTGTAGATGTATAAAGGAGATTAAAGATATCCATGAAAAATTCTGAGCAATATTAAGAAAAAAAGGAGACATTCTTCTAAAAATTAGGAAGAAATTTAGTTTGCTAACAGTAGAACTTGGTATTGCATACTGCAAACACAACAATCTTATGCCTCATACGGTATGGTGCACTTCTAAGTTTTTTTAACAGAAATGTTTTCTGATGTTTTTAATTTGTGATGGTGTTAATCATGAACTATTAAAAGTAAATATTTAGAAAGAAGATATGTTAGCAATATACACATTTATTAGAAGTGCTAGCTGCATGAGAAGTTCCTTGAACATATCTTAGAGTTAGTCTAACAAAAAGATCAGAATGTTGGGGAAGATCCAGGGGTCTAAGGAAAAGTTTGTTTCTTCTAATATTTAAAAAGGATGCTACAGACTAAATAGCCTCACATTAATCCTAAGAAAATAATAGAAAAGTTGATATGGTAAGCACTATAAATGAATTAATGCAAAACAAAAGAGCGTCATGGAAGATAAGTCTTATCAAATCAATTAATTGTCTTTGTTAAAAGCAAGATATGGGTACAATTTAGAACACACTAATACATATTGACACCTGTTAAGGTTTTTTATTAGTCTTTCATAAGATTATAATTAAAAAGAAAATATTTTTTACCAGATAAATGAAGCATGAGTTACATTATTTCATGAATTTTAGCTGCTCTAGACTTTATGCTGTCAACATGCATAAATATATAATTGATCTTAAAGAAAATATACAAATAATTTCTTGATGTGATCTGCAAATGGTTTGGAAATTATGGAATCTTGCGTAATAATTACCCACTGGTGCAGTTACGTCGGCATCACTGCCAGTAACAGGATAATGCAAAGAGACAAAACAAAAAACAGAGAGAGGAAAATTCGTACTTATCTCTGATTCTTGTTATTCATTTACTGGGACACCATGATTCTAATGAGAAGCATGGGTCTGAAGCCACTGTACTTTACAGGGCTTTACTTCTGTGACTGTAGAAAAACATTTAGGTAGGCTTATTTATTCCTAATTGGCTTTAATTAGCTTTGTGAAACACAAGATTTAGGTGAAAAGAAAGGACAGTTCTGACAGTGAAACATTGTATTAATACACAGGAGATTTAAGTCCACTTTTTGGCTTTACCTTAGGCTTTCAGCATAATTTCTTGGGCAACTCTCTTAATCTCAAAGCTTCCACATGATCTGTAATATAAAGATATTCTCATTTTCTTCGTATTATGTTTCAAGGAAGGTATTATTCTAACAGTAAGTGATACTTGGGTCTTTGAGAATAGTTTTTGGTGTACCAATTACAGCAAAAAAGGCCATTTTACATCTTTGTAAACTCTTTACATTTTGGTAAGCTCTACTATTACTAAAAAAAAATGTGAAAAATTACTAGGAAAGGATAGTTGTGTAAGTATCAGACGGAAACTGATAGATCCTTCTTTTCATATCAGAGGATTACTTTAAGATACAGCTATGAATACTGATGTGTAAAGGCAGTTAGGCATTCTTGTTTCTTCTGCAGCTGATCTGTTAAAATTTATTTTAAAGAGAGAGAGCATCCGTAGGATGATGACATCATGGTTTCTGTGAAGTACTGGTGAAAGTGTTAATTATTCTGCCAAAGGACTTAATACTGAGGAAGTTTATTAAGTCATTATGCATCCAAAACCAATTTCTCACCATGAAGTTATCAGTTTAAATTGCATTTGGTCATCTTTACTTAATGTGTAATTACTCTTTATAATTTATAAATAGATTACCAAAAAATAGTAATTTTCAAATGTCACAGAGAATGAAGGTCTGGTATCAGTGGAACTGAGGACAGTGATTAAACATAACTGGTTGATACTCCATCATAATTTTTAAGTGCTGTATGCTGACCTGCTTTTTGTCTGTGTATTGTATAAATTTGTCTAATTAACATTTGCCCCAAAGAAAAACAAGCAAGGAAAGGAAAAACTAGTGTAACATAGACTGCATCCTTGCTTATATTGGAGGAACAAGACAGAGAAATTCAAGACCCACCAAAAGGCATTAGAAGGATACTGGGGAGAGGAGGGGATACTATCAAAGAGGAATAAAGTCATCTGCTTGGATTGAGAGAGATATATACTTGCAAGTGTTTATAAATAATTTTCTTCATCTAAATTACTGTTTCCTTTGTTCAAGTTTTTTGGTTTGTCTGTTTAAAAAAAGCCCTAGGTTTTGTTTGGGTGTTTGTTTTATTGTTTTGGTTTACAAAACTATTTTTTTTATTGAAAAAAACACATTGCAGTCAGTGGGGAACACTGCTCAAACCACCTCCTCCAAAGAGCAGTGTTTAGCTCAATCTGGTTTGTTGAACAAGAGCACTTCATAAAGGCATGAAGTCAGATGCTCTGAGGGTGCACCTGAAGAGGTCATGAAGATCTCTTCCATTAAGCCATGTCATTCAACTTTTATGCCAAAACATCATTGTCTATTTTGTTTTTTCTAGAGTATCCGCTAACATATTAAAGCACACCTTTGAATTATTTGCATTCTACCAAGGAATCTTATGATTTTGAAACAGTTAATTCTACAGTTGTAAGCAAGTAACATAAGGTAGTTTAAAGAAAAGAAAAGGGGAAAAAAAAAAAGAAAGAGACGTATGTGTAATGTGGCAGCTGTGCTGAAAAGTAAATACTAAAGCCATATCTCCTGAAGGGCAGATAGCTTTGAAGAAAAGTAATGGGAAAAAAAAAATTGTCTTTGGTTAAAGGGATTAAAATACATTTAAATACATGCAGTATATTAAACAATAAATGTGTCTTTCCAACATTTGTAAGAGGAGTTGGATTAATTGTTTCTGTCAAAGATATGTTTGCTATTGACAAGATGGTATGGAACAGCTTAAAGAGCTTTCAGAGATTAATTGTGAATACAAGCTTGAATCCTTTAGAACATACAGCTCATCAATATACATAAAATGAATGCCCAAAACAAACATCTGTTAAAAACACATAAAAAGCTTTGGGAAAATTAACCCAGTCAACTGATGGCTAAGGCTTTATTTCTACACAGCTTAAAACTAGTGCATGGGGGGAAAAGAAAAAAGGCACACTGTTTCATGTCCTTGGTCTTGAAATGAAGCATCCAAAAAATGTTTTATTGCCATTATTTTTTATTTTCTGCCGTCAATGAGCTTGACATTATATACATTAAAATCTCAAGACAAAATGTAAAGGTAGAGTTGGAGAAAATGCACTGTAGTGATAGTTTAATTTAAAAACCTTCAACAATAGGATTAGGAAAGAGAATTTATGTTGACTCAAGACCGTCTTTTGAGTGATTATGGTTTGGAAGTGTATAGTTAGGAAACGTGGGGTGAAATACACTGAAATAAGCTTTGTGTCCTTTGACCATTTATAAAGGAGAATTATGAATGGACAGCAGTATAAGATTGTTCCACAGAACAGGTGCTGTGGTATTTTTATTCAGAGAGATACAATATCACATATGCATAATACTAAGTTTTTAGTTTAAGACTGTATCAAGCCATTAACAGAAATTCTTCCTTCTACCTGATCTTCTCTAAAGCCGACACTGACACATTTCAGTTACGTGGTAAGGCATAGTCAGTGATATGTAGAGAGGGCTTCTGTCTCAGAATGTGTGTAATCAAATGAATAAAATGCATTTCTGGGTCGAACATCTATAGGTACAGAACCCAAGGTTCTGTGTTCAGGACCCAAATGTCCCGTTGTCTGAAATGATTCCTCTTACCTTGAGCCATTAAGGACTGTTACTGTTCTTAAAGGCAAGTAAGTAGATGAATAACTCCAGAATGGTATGTCTCTCATCATCTCTGCTTTATATTTGTGCTAATCTGCAGCTGTGAGGACATGCTTCTCCAGTCATACAGTATAAGGAAATTCAGTCTCATTCCTTTCACTGGTATTCCCTGCTGACTTGGTTAGACGTTCCAGCCTCCAATAATTTAGCTGTTATGAAATAAAAAAGATTTTTTGTCTTTTACCAGCTATTTCCAGCTATTGGAAAATTAGGTGCACTGTATTAATTTAATTTCTGGCATTAATAGGCATTCTATTAGGCATCTAGTAATATCTATGATTGTACTGAACTCTAACTTAGGCTCATATCCCTTGGATTCTGATCCCTGAGGCAGATTTTACCTGGCATTATTTTTTTCCCAACTATAGCTCTGTTCAACCAATCGAGGATGAACTGATAAAGTTATCTGCTGTCTTGGTTCTTAAAATCTGCTAGATCTGTAGTTTTACAGGTCAATCGGCCTGCCTTCTTGTGCACATTTGCACAATTTAAATAAGACGTAAGTTGCTGCTGAGATGGTATTTCCAGGAGTAAAGAGAAAGGGTAAATTTACGTTTGTTTTGGCGGTTGCCAGGGCATGGCAACAAACAGCTGTTAAGATCATTAGGGGTCATTTCGTATACCATGTTTCATCTGTGAATTACTATCCATTTGGACAGCATAATAGAGCTTGATGAGAAGGCTGTATTGGCTATTTTTCTGTGTATTTTAGGTTTAAAGGGTTTAAAGCTCTAAACTAGAGAGTATTCTAATTTGGGGCTAGGAATTTATCAATGTGAACTGGAATTGAATTAAGGTGCAAACCTAATCTTAAAATACAACATAAATGTACTTTTCTGTTGTATTTGGTTCCAACAGCACAATAGCTGGTATAAGTACTACACCATGATTAATGTGTGTATATATTCAAAACATTGTTAAGACCATAAGCACCTTTTCATGGTAGGCAGGTTTGTTTTTTTTTTAATTGAAAAACACAGGGACTTTGTTTTAATAGGTTTTATTTTTTCGTTAAAAACAATATATTGTATTTCCAAGCATACTTTTTATTATAGAAGCAACCAGCAATTGAATGCACATCCATTTTGTCTGAGAGTAGAAATGTTTTGTGTATAATTGTTTTTTCATGCCAAAACCTTTAAATAGATTAAGTAACTCTACCATCCTTTAAAAATGAAGTCAAATCCTTTCCCAAGGATACAAAATGAATAAATTTTAAAAGTAGAAGGTACTTCACATTTACAAAACTGTATATACCCCACAAGTTATCCTGCTGGATTTGCAACTCTGACACATTGGAATTTTGTTTGTGTGTTGGTCTTACAGTTATGCAAAAACCTATTCTGAGTATGCCCTTTTTAAGTTATTCCATGAATCTATGTGTAAAATATACCTGTGCTAATGAGTAAGGACTGACAGTGAAAAGTACATATTAAATTGTAAAGGAAAACCTTGCTAGAAGGATTAATGTTATGGGCTCTGAGAAGATGGCAGTCCTTCCTTCTCCCTTGCTAACAACGAGCATTCTCTTTTTCCCTTGCCTTCTTGGAGAGGCTCCTTGGGTGAAGAATGACAGTGTGCCTGTAAAGTATGAAAATGCAAGTATCAGGCTATTTCTATTTAGAACAGAGTAAATAAGCTAATGTAAGTCTCTTAATATGATTTAAATGCTTTGATTTTTTTAAATGTTATTTTCCATACATTGTTTGTATTATTGTTCTTTAAACTAGCTCCTCGGCTTAAGGTACTTATGCTGTTAAAACTTTGCTTGTAGGCATTGAAGGTGGTTTGTCTGTAACTTAGAATAATCTGCCAGTATGTTTGAACACATGGACTTTCAAGAATACACAACATGACAGTTCAGACAAATTCTTTTTCTTTCACTAAAACACCCTCAAAGACCTTTCAAAATACAATCCATCCTGCTGTCAAAAAACTAAACTCTATTGCTTCTCACCTCGAGCCATGCTGAAACATGTAGGACTCAATGTTTTAACTATTACAAGGCACTGCAAGACAAGACAAATATATTGTTCCAAATACAATTAACTCATGTAAAAGTTTAATACTATAATTATTAAATTTGTTTGTCAAAATTATGGTAAGAAAAAGAGGGTGTCATTAAAAGAAATACCACTCATCTTATGTAAATCTTTTTTTTCAAAAGCATCACATGCTAATAAGTTAATTGCTTCTGGGATCTTTCATTTAACATGTTATTTGAAAATCACATTAATATATGAAGTCCAATTCAGTAGATGCCTTCTTAATTTCTGTGTGACCTGTGATGAATTTGGGATTTGGTGCAGAGGAATAGGGTCTCACTAAGTTTGTGCTGTAAACAGCACAGACCAAGACACAAGCTCGAGCAGCCCTCTATCACCTACGCCATTTAGCTGCTAACAAATTTCACGATGTAGGTTTGTCCCAGTGTCTGGGCACGATTTCAGAAATGGCACACCCCAGGGATGGTTCCTGATAATGAAAATCACCGTGCTTAGGGGCGGGGAGATTTTAGCACAGTGGGTATCAGATATGCCAAGGATGGGTTCTGATACTGCTAAGCACCAGTATAGGTTAGGGACGGACATGCTGGGAAGCAGCTCTGAGGAGAAGGACCTGGGGGTCCTAGTAGACAGCAAATTATCCATGAGCCAGCAGTGTGCCCTTGTCGCCAAGAAGGCCAATGGCATCCTGGGCTGCATAGGAAAGACTGTGGCCAGTAGGTCGAGGGAGGTCATTCTCCCCCTCTACTCTTCACTGGTGAGGCCACAACTGGAGTACTGTGTCCAGTTTTGGGCTCCCCAGTTCAAGAGGGACAGGGAACAACTGGAGCGAGTCCAGCGAAGGGCAACCAAGATGATTATGGGACTGGAGCACCTCCCTTATGAGGAAAGGCTGAAAGAGCTGGGACTCTTTAGCCTGGAGAAGAGAAGGTTGAGGGGGGACCTGATTAATGTTTACAAGTATCTAAAGGGTGGGTTTAAGGAGGACGGAGCCAGGCTTTTTTCAATGGTTCCCAGTGACAGGACAAGGGGCAATGGGCACAAGCTGGAACATAGGAAGTTCCGTTCAAATACACGGAAAAACTTCTTTACAGTGAGGGTGACAGAGCACTGGAACAGGCTGCCCAGCGAGGTTGTGGAGTCCCCTTCTCTGGAGATTTTCAAGACCCGCCTGGATGCAGCCCTGAGGGATGTGCTTTAGGTAATCCTGCTCTAGCAGGGGAGTTGGACTAGATGATCTCTAGAGGTCCCTTCCAACTCTGAAGATTCCGTGGTTCCGTTATATATGTTGTTTACTAGTACTGATGAAGCTGTTGTAATTTATTACATTTGGTTACCTAAACTAGATTTTTTACAGAAAAGAGGGCATTGTGTTAAACTCCAAACACCAACTGGTTCATTCTGTCATTTATTACTTCATCTTTTATTGGCCAGGTAGTGGATTTTTGGAAATACCGCTTCATATGTTGATGACGCAGTTTCTCCATTACTAAAATGCAGTTAATAATGACAGCATCCTTTTAAGAGCAGTGATGCTAAATGTGCAAAATATATCTGGATAATATTTGAATTTAATGGAAATATTAGATTGGTAAGAGTAAATTAGTAAGAAGGGTCATATAAAGTCGTGATGTGCTACACTAGTGTTAACCTTTTAATCTGTTTCAGTTTCAAGTGTAAGAAAATTAAACCAGTCAATTGCTTGCATATTTATGTCCTTTCTAAATGAAATTATATGCATTTTTTTTCATTTTTTTCACTAATAGGTGAGCAAAAATCTCTGGTTGAGAAGAGCTTGACATAAAAACCAATCTCAATAATGCTACTGTGAGTTCATTAGCTGAACTTGGCTGAACTGATGTACCATGGATTCCTGGTATCTTCTGAGGATTAATGTCCTAACCATGCAATCCTTGAGATCCATAATAGCATCTTGAACTGTACCACAAAATCAATATGCAGATGATGCAGTTCACAATGCAGTTGGGTCACAATGTACTGTGCATCCATGGAAAGTTTTGCTTTCCTTTTAAAGCATTGTTAAGAATAACTTTTCATGGCTGTCCAGTCCAGATGAGGTCACAAATCCATGCTCTAATCTGAAAGCTATGGTTATGGTTATTGTGTAAAATGCATGTGACATAGGTGAATTTAGCCATGAATCACTTGAAACTTCACAGGTGATCACTGGTCTTATTGAATTCCTCCTGCATGTGTAACTCAGCAGTACTACTAGCACTATTAAGACTGCTTGATAAAAATTTGCTTTCATTCCTTCTTTTTAATTACACTGATCTTATGATTGCACTGACCTTATGGTTAAAAAAATATGATTTCCCCTTCCGTCAAATAAAAATATGCCCATTTGCTTTCTATTTTTGTGTTCTGTGTGGTAGGAATTTTCTTCTTTCAGTTTAAAATTTAAAACATGTTGTAATATTAGAACCAAAGTATTTTCAGGTATTGCAGTTGTATCCTAAACGTAACAACACAGCATTAGAATTGAGAAGCACTTAATTGAAAGCATGTAATTATCAAGGTAAACTTGTGGCGTGTGATTTGTAACATAAGAAGATGGAGTAGTTGCACTTTTGAGTTCATTCTTTTTTTTAAACTTAATCTGCTTTTCAGCAACATTGCGGTAGGTTTACCACAATTAAAATTTCTATCATGTATAAGGGTGAGTTCTTGCTAAATAAGTTAGTGGATTGAATATTGTCTGAAATGCTTGTGAAATTATGCACTAAATTGGTTTTTCTTAGTTTCTATTATTTCAACTGTTTTCTAAATCATCAGAAAAGGTATTCTCAGGGAAACAAGTGAACAAATACCCGCGCCCCGCAACAAATACCCTTTTAGTCCTTTTTATTGTAAATAGAATGATACCGTGCATGCAAGTTTTTTAGTTATGTACTTATACATGGACATACACATATATGACATAATAATAAATTTACATTAAATTAAACACATAATGGTAAAGATATCACTAACTGTTTAAGGAAGGTCACCATAATATTTTAAAAGTAAGGAAAGTGCCGATGAAATGTTGTGGTTTAACCCCAGCTGGCAATTAAGCACCACACAGCTGCTTGCTTACTCCCCTCTGGTGGGATGGAGGAGAAAATCGGAAGGGTAAAAGTGAGAAAACTTGTGGGTTGAGATAAAGACAATTTATTAAGTAAAGCAGAAGCTACATACACAAGCAATGCAAAAAAAAGGAATTCATTCACTACTTCCCATTGGCAGGCAGGTGTTCAGCCATCTCCAGGGAAGCAGGGCTCCATCACGTATAATGGTTACTGGGGAAGACAAAATGCCATAACTGCAAACAACCTCCCTTCCTTCTTCTTCCCCCAGCTTTATATACTGTGCATGCCATCATATGGTACGGAATATCCCTTTGGTCAGTTGGGGTCAGCTGTCCCAGCCGGGTGCCCCCTGCCTTGGTGGCAGGCCAGTATGAGAAGCCAAAAAGTCCTTGACTGCTTAGCAACAAGTAAAATATTAGTGTGTTATCAACATTATTCTCATCCGAAATTGAAAACACAGCACTGTACCAGCTGCTAGTAAGAAAATTAACTCTATCCCAGCTGAAACCAGGACACTTTTTAAGAAAATTACATTTGATGCAGAGAGAGTATATAACGGCAAGCATAGCCATTGTAAGTCAGGCTTTTTTAGAGTTTTGGTGTTCTGATGGTGTTTTTGGGATGAGATTCTTTCAGACAAGCACAGCTAGAATAAGCTTGAATAAGCACAAGTGACTGGCCTAGGTATTTTGTTTGTTGTTTTTTTTTCCCCAGCATAACATGTACCTTTGAAATAACCTGTGTTGATGTGTTGTCCATTGTTGTGTTTTAAATAAGAAAGGTCTGTCCAGGAGGAATGAGTCGTGTTTTGCAGTCAGTTGCAATTACATGTTATGATTGGGAGATTTCATGTCATTGTAGGATAAATGAATCCCTCTTTTTGTCAGTGAGAAAAAAGATTATGTCAAGCACAATGGAAAAGATTCAATAAAATATGATTTCTTGGAAATCTGTGGCCTGTCAATAGCATAACGCATACTTGACAGATGTCAAAATACAACAGCCAAGAAACAGAAATTAGCATGCATGCACATTTTAACATTTTTTTATGTTAATTATTAGCGTGCATGCACAATTTAGCATATTAACATTTTAAATTTAATACTCCATCATAGCAAAACTTGGCAGAAATCAAAATCATCATCAGGTGTAGTTCATTAAGAAGAGTCAGCTCATACATAACTATACTTAATTTTGTGGTATATATTAAGTAACAATTGCAATTATCCAGCAAAAATTTACTAATGCTTTATTTTGGTCACACACAGTCTACAGGGAAGATATACAGGTTCATTGCCATGTTTACTCATAGCTCTTGTTTTAGTTTCTGGCTACTAAAGTGTAAAGATAATTAATATTATGATTGTCAAAGTAATTTGGAAATAGAGACATTCTACTCCACTGTAACGCAAATCAAAAAGTACAGGTGTGCTGCCTTAATCTTTCATTAGCGAGAAGTTAAAGATCTTCATCAACTAAGAAAAAAAACATCTCGTCTGGAATTTACTGATGTGGGGTAAAGATTATTGAATTTTCACTGGAAGAGCCAGTGTTTTATTGAGAAGCCATGAAAGAAATGCATAATCAAGTAATTATTGTTAACATGGCTTCTTGTTAAAAAAAATATTGCATGGTGTAAAGGAGCAGACAATTTATCTTCACTTTGGAATAAGAAGATTGGAGGAAACCTTTGTGTTTGTTTTGCAGCATTCCTAATGAAACCTGAGGCATGCTCGTACCTATTGATTTATCTGCTAAGTTTGTGTATGTTAAGTTGCTCAGGTGTAGGAAAAAAGCTGACAATAAAACTCTCTTAGCCTACAGATACCTTTATGCAAGAGACTAAGCTATAACATTGCCTAATTGTCACAGGTGTCGGAGCATGAGTAGGATAGTTTGACTTATTTCAGTTGTAAAGCCTTTTTATGCAAGTTGGATTTTTAAGTGACAACTAAATGAAATTAATTCCACAATTAAGGTCTCTGTGACTGCACATTGTGTAAACTACTCATCTCAGGCAGCAATTTCACCAGTGAAAAAATGTCACAGCTATATCATTCATAGAGGCAGATTAGTAATTATGGCATTAATGCCTTCTCTTTCTCTTATAGCTGCCAAAAATATGGAAACATTCAATCATGACTGGAGATGTAATCTCAACCAAATAAAGATATATGACAGCAGATAATGCTTGTGATAGCTAATGAATATTAGCTGTTGAATTAAATAAATAATGAACCTACCAAGGCAGTGCACAGGACTAAAAAGGCATCTATACGACTTATAGAGCTATTTAAACTATTTCAGACTGGAGCAGTTAAATATAGTTTGGGTTGTGGGTTTTTTCTTTTCGTTTCTCCTGCTCTTTAAAAAGTTTTTAAAACTAATGGCAAGATTTCCTTTTACATATAATTTTTTTTCTTCCTCTCCTCCCCCACCCACCAACTCCTCCCAACTTCTAATATGGAAGAGTACTCTGGTGGCAAAAATTGTGCCACACACCAACAAACACTGAAGAGCTAAATCCACCATTTCATATTTGCTGAAATCAGATTGCCCTAGAGCAATACAAATTTAAGTCCAGAAGTGAATAGACCCAATGACTTTACAGATTAAGAGATTTCTCAATGATAGCCTAGGCTGACACACTCATTTGGGCCCTGTATGAATCATGGTGAGTCCAGGCATGAAATTATGACTGGTTTTGTTGCTCAGACATTGTAATAAATGCAGTTTTATAGAAGTTATGTCTGTGGCTCGACTAGACTTACAGTGATTGAAGAAAAATCTTACTTGAGCCTCAGTATTGCTGTTCTATTGATTACCATGCTTGGTTTGTTGAAAAAGCAATTTTTATGTAATTCTGTGTATCTTGTATATTTAGAACAACTGTTTTTCATCACCACTTCGACGATTGTGAAGGTGTACTAGAAAACACAGGTGAAGCCAGTATATATGCATAATTTCTAGTGGGAGGTGTCCCTGCCCATGGCAGGGGGGTTGGAACTAGATGATCTTTAAGGTCCCTTCCAACCCGAACAGTTCTATGATCCTATGATAACTTCCATGTAAACTAATGGAGTATGAATCTAAAAGACTATAGTACCTAATTGTTTTAATTCTTCCTGATTTTTGGCTGTTTAAGCCCAGAAGGAAGTTGGGAGTAGCTTCCTCAAGAAAGTCATAGAAGACATGGTCTTTGCAGTAGGCAAGGTTTTCTCTACCTTCGGGTTCACGTGGAGTAACAGTGCCACTATATTCCTAGAACTTCGCTTATCTAAGTAACATTACTTTCATCTAAATAGGCTTTAAAATGTCATTTTCCATTAAATTCAGGTAACTTCTACATTATTTTTTAGTTTATAAGATAATTTAAGTTGCCTCTATACATTTTATTTTTTTTTTTTAATGCACTCAGAAGTTTGCGGCTGTATTTGCATTTTATCCAAAGAATGGCAAAAAATTGTTGAAAATCTTTGTTTTTTTCTAATCTGGTGGTGCAGTTGTAGGCAGTGTTACAGATATTTTTAAAGAAGCTTTATTAGAAGTACATATTGCTATTCTCTATATTAATTTTCACCTTTCCAATGAATATTAGATAGATCAAGAAAGACTAAGTTAGAATATTCAAATGTAATATATTTTAATATCTGGTATTGTGATGAGAGGAACATTCCTGACTAACAATTGTCTAAGATATTATTGCACTTTTTCAGATCTTTTTCTTTTAATAAGTTGTATAACCAGAGAAGTAATTAAAGATATATTCTACAATCAGTGGTAATTTTTAAGTATGTTTCCACATGTGTTGATTTTGATGGATATCACATTAATTATGTTGAATGAATAACCCTTGACAAAACTATGTAATTGATTCCTGAATTATCTGAAGAGGTTGAGAAATTATTCGGAATTTGGCTTTAGTAATCGTATCTTGATGCTATTTGATAGCTTTATAAAGGTCGCAGGGGTTCTTAGAGATGTAATCTTTTCAATCCATTTTTTAATGACTGATATGAACTTTAAATTTTTGTCTTTTCAAATATAGCTGAACTAGAATTTTGGTTTTATCCCAAAGTTAAAGAAATATATGAGTAGGAAAAGAAATCTGCCAAATCACAGGTCTTAACTACTATTTGAATAATAATATAATTCACAGCTACACTATTCTGTATAGACTGAGATTGATTCAGATAATCAGGGAATGGAAGGCTCAGCAAATTAGTCTGTATGCACTGAAATTAGCTTGGCATTTGAAGGCACACACTCAGAAAGCAAAAGCAAGCACATTTAATAACAAAAAAATCAAGTAGACTTTATGGTTGAGTAGGCAGGCACTTTTTGAGATGCAAACAGTGACAGTATAGATTAGCCTGGTTTATAACAAGCCTGGATAAAATAAATCTTATTCTAGCCATTACTTCTTAATTTTGAAGTGGAATGGGCTTCACTGAAACTAGTTGTAAGTACATGCTTAAAATTCTGTAGACCTGAAAAACTAAAGGATTACACATTTTATTACAGAAATAGGGATTTTTAAAACTTTTTAAAAGTTCATGAATATTCCATATGGAGTAAAAGTAAAAGATAACCAGGAAATCATTGCTGGCATTCTTTAAAGATGGCCTGAGACAGTAAGGCAATTTGTGCAATTTCTTTTATGTCCTCACTCATCAAAGATATGCAAAAGATGTAGATGATAGTTTTTATTTCTATATATATGACCTGCAGTTTGTTTCGCTTGTCTTCTGTCTAAATAAAAAGTGGGAAAGAAAACAATGAGAACAGCCTCAAAGAAATTGATGTGATATGATAGCCTAAGAAAAACATCAGAAACATAAGCAGGAATCTTAGTGTTGTCAAAAAATACCACTGAAGACCCCTCTTCACATACACCAGCGTTGCATTAAATTGAATATAGATATAAACATAGTTCAGAAGTATAGAAATTCCTTTTTTCATCTCTGGAGCTCAGTTGCCAAAGGAGACTTTGTTGCTGCAATGTGAAGTACCAGAATGCCTAAATATTGGGTATCTACAATTAAAAAAATAGCTGTGTTCCTTAAATGTTTAATGAAAAAGGCGAAGTACCACAAAGTGAGAGTTCTCATAAACTGGTCAATGTAGGGCAGGTGAGGAAAAGAAATGCTTTTCTTTAAATCTTGCATTTCTCCACATGTACTCCTGTAAGTACCTTCATGTGTGTAGCAGTCACAGGCAAGAGTGTTTCACCCCTATATCTCTTTAAAGAAGTTAAACATTCATGTCTGTTGTAATACCTTTGCATATGCCCTGTGCAAAATGCCTGATTACAAGGGTCTGGCTTCTCTGTGCTTTTTGCAGTTGCCTCTGTGGTCAGAGCACTCGTGCTCTGGACTTGACTCCTCCTCTTCCTGTGGAGGGGAAAGTCTTTGGGGTCTACAGACTCATCTGTAGAGGAGAAAGAGAGTGAAAGTGTCTCAGCTACTTCATCTTTCAAGAGCAATTAAGCCGAAGGAAGAGGGGTACAAAGAATTAACTTGCCTTTAATGGAACAAAAATCTGAATTCTGGGTTTTGCTTTTAAATTTGTGTCACACTTTGGATAAAATATGTAAAAAAAAATCTTTAAATCACAAACAGTAATGTGGAAAAAAAAAACATGTTTTTTCTGTTCTGTAAGATAAGCACCAATTATGTCACAGGTTCTTTAGCTTTCTCTGCTTGATTTCAGCTTCTATAGATAGTAATTTCACAAATACTGTGGTATTAATATACACAGTATATTATATAATAACAGTATTAATGGCTATGTTTTTGTGCTACCATGCATGTGTATGAAAAATGTATTAGACCTCTTTCATATTGAAGACACTATGAAGAACATAGCTTGGGTACATGAAGGGTTAATGAGTGGTAGCTGTTAAGGAATATGTAGTCCCTAACTGCTTGCCAGGATTGTAGTGATCCTGTAGTGTAAAAGCTGAATCTGTCAAATTCATCTTAGACAGGATTCACGAAATTGCCAATCTTAATTGCTGTTTTCGAGATCAGCAAAAAAATTATTGACACTTCAAAACAGTGTGGCAAAACGGCCTATGATTTATTCCTTTATTTGAGACGTGTCTTTCCCACTGGTTTACAGATGCAGGCAGGCATGTCAGGACCATGATGTTCGTGAGCATCACCGAAAGATATGTCACACTCAACAGGTCTGTTACAAGCAGCAGGAAAACATTGTATTCTGCTTGATACTGAATACCGTGCAAGCTTCCCGAAAGCTTGTCTTGCAACAGGGCATGGGTTGAAGCCTCATGCATACAGCTTACTGAATGGGTGGTGAGGGTGCCTGCATGTGTGTTGTGATCTCCCACCTCACCAAGTGCAGTATTTAATTGAACCGGTATTTTAAACTGGGATTTTTAAAGATTCAGCTTGCCATGGTCTTTGGCATGATTTCCATTGCAGTCACTCCACAGCATTCTACCTATGCTGTGGAATATCAGCGCGTAATACAGTAACACAGTGAAATTTTATTGAAAAGTATGATAAATACAATAGCAGTAGACTTGCTTGTCCTTTTTTGTATGCCGCTACCATCATTCACATGTATGATTTCTGTTTGCATAAAGTGACTATATCATAAATTAAATGCTGGAAGAAAATGTCTCAATAAAAGAGAGATCTGCATCCTTGTATATATTTGTGCACACCGTCCGAATGAGTAACTGTGTCAGCTAATTTACTTAGTTTATCCATATACATATGGCCATTTGTCATGACAAGATAGCTAACACATGACACCCGCATCTTGCAGGCATAATGCAAGCCATCCATTCAGAAAATACAGTACTGTTGTAAGCGCTGTAAGCACAGTTCTGGAGCCCCTACTACAAGAGAGATATGGACATGCTGGAACGTGTCCAGAGAAGGGCCATGAGGATGATCAGAGGGCTGGAGCACCTCTCCTATGAGGACAGACTGAGAGAGTTGGGGTTGTTCAGTCTAGAGAAAAGAAGGCTCCGAGGAGACCTTAGGGTGGCCTACCAGTATCTTAAGGGGGCCTACAAGAAAGCTGCTGAGGGACTTTTTAGGATGTCGGGTAATGGTAGGACTGGAGGGAATGGATTAAAACTTGAGATGGGTCGATTCAGACTGGACGTTAAGAAGAAGTTCTTCACCATGAGGGTGGTGAGACACTGGAACAGGTTGCCCAGAGAGGTGTTGGAAGCCCCATCCCTGGAAGTTTTTAAGGCCAGGCTGGATGGAGCTCTGAGCAACCTGATCTAGTGGGAGGTGTCCCTGCCCATGGCAGGGGGGTTGGAACTAGATGATCTTTGAGGTCCCTTCCAACCCTGACAATTCTATGATTCTATGGTTCTAAGAAAGGAAATGAAAGCAGCTGTAAAGGGATTGGCTGGGGCTGGTATGGAGAGCCTGTCTCCTGTCACATAGCATGGCGTGCGTCCTGCACCTCTTCTCTTTTTTTCTCTATTTTTTCTTTTTTTTTTCTTTTTTTTTCCTTTTTTTTCTCCTTCTCTTTTTTAGCCATCCCACTAGTAAATCCAGCACTACTCTTATAATCTGAAGTTGCATTATTCCTGCAGTAGTTATGGGACTAACATAGAAGAGGGCTGCTATGTTAGTGGCACTGGCATTGGTTTTATGAAGTTTATGAAGTGGCAGTTGTTGGAGAATTACACACCACTGATAGCAGCAACGAGCGGATTTGCAGGCAGAGACGCCTGAAAGATATGGGAGTTTCCCCTCCATTACATTAGAGGAGTCTTCTCTCTGTTGTTTGCTTCTGCAGTTTCTGAATGTACAGTCTTCAGTGCCTGTATTTGTAAAATTCTTATTTTGTATGGAAGTATGTACATAAATGATGGGCAGTGATAAAATCACAAGTTATTTTATGTACATTACTTCTGAATTAAAATGCAAGCTGATGTCAGCTCCTTGTTTTACTTAAGTCCGAAACCATCTTCTTTATTTGCCTAAGTTAAAGTGAGTTCAAAATTCTACTCATTTATGTTTTTATCATGTATCTATAGGGATTCTGTATAGGGAAGTAAACTATTTAATATTTATTATGTTAATGATAAAAATCAGAAAAGCAAGTCAATACAATACAGTTGCATTTATCATAATATTTTTTATGATGTGAAATAATAAAACTATCAGTGAATGTTATTTTGTATGGCCAGTTAACAATATTTTGTTAAGGTCCTATTATCAAAGACAGTTAATGTCTTTTAATTTCTAGCCTTTCACCTTGGTATTTTTTTGTATTCTCTCTCTTCACTTACTTGACTTAAAGTCACAGAGTGAAAGTCTGTTATCTATGACTAAGTAAATCTAAATAATAAAATAATAAAAAAGTTGCAATGAATAAAGATTATGTTTTAAGAATTATTCTGAAATGCTCAGCATAATTTCTCATTTATTAAATGAACCAAAGTTAGCTCATCCACATTAATTTTAATACTGCTGGTTTTTCTCTGCAAAAGTTTTTACCACCCACCAAAATATCAATTCCTAAAAAAAAATAACCTTTCAATTGTAACTAACCTCACCAGAAGCTTTTTTTTTTTTTTGTGAGAAACACAGCTGGTACCTGGCATATGACCTGTGTCTGTAGACCTGAAAGGATAGTGTCTCCAGCTGTTCACATTTTTTTTCCCTTCTACAAAGGGTACTAAGACAGACTGTGCATAAAAATATCCGTTCACACTTATCTTCAGGCTCAAACTCAGTCCATTTTTTTATAGCTGAGTTATAAAGTGCCAACACGTTTGGCATTTGCCATCTGGTGAAAGGTGGTATTGGGGAATTATCGACATGATATAGGCAAACCATTTTGGTATATTGTGTTTGACTACTTAAGTAATTCAAAAAGGCTCAGTATATATCATCATCTGGAATAAGCCATCATAACAACTGAACATCAAGGAGACTGTGAAAGTCTGTGCTTTGTGAGAACGCGGAGTCTGTGTCTTTGCTAGTGCTGCTCAGCTGATAGTGTGTGGTGGTACACAATATGGTGTCATAAATTTCTTGAACTATCGAGAAAGGAAAGGGAATCACCTCTCTCTCATTTCCAGTATGGCATCTGCTTTTTGGTTTTCTTCCTTCCCCTATCTGCTTATTGCTGCTTCTCAGCCAGAGGAATGAGTAGTTGCCATGAGCGCTTCGCATCTACAAGAAGGCAGGAAAATACATCTCCAACCTGTCACATTTAACTACTCAGGCCAGTAGCATTAGCCTCCTTTACAACAGTCTTTACCCTTTGTCTCAGACTTCTCAGCTAATAACTCCCACTATAAATGCCACAGCAGACACAAAGCTCTTTCTCATGCAGCTTAAACCTTGCTGGTGGCTTTGTCTGCCACGAACAGCTACTTCATGAACTTTGGTTATTTGCCTACACTTATTAATGCATAGGATCAAAGAATGTGGAGAATCTATTTTAAAGGAATTAATGTAAATTATTTATGAAAAAAAGAATAAAAATAAACTACAGAAAATTACATGTACGACACAAACAACACAGAAAGGATATAATTCTGGTTTTACATTTCAGAAATGGGAGAGCCAGCTTTTACAGGGAAGTAGAGGTTAGGTTAAAACGGCAGTTTTGAACTTCTGACTCATAATAATCTTTTTCATTCAACTTTTGGTTGTTAGAAATGTGGAATCATATCTTCTAGAAAATATTTAACCAACGTATTAAAAAAGGTTTATGATGAAAATCTGTCTTCATAATGGAGACAGTGTTTCCCTATTGCATTACCAATTGGGTAATTAAAGTATGAATGTACTGTGAATCCATTACAAATGCTTGATGCCTGTGATGAACGCAGGATGCTTTCCTGTTTAATGTATTTATCTGACATAAGAGGCTTAGAAGACCATAAATCAAATTTATTCTATTTTAAATAACAGGAAGTAAGTAGTCTCACTAATATAAGGGATTTAATTTGGGCAGTGGCACTTATTTACTATTCCTATGTGGAGTCAAAATCTTCATTAGCTGAAAATGCATGGTGAATGAGTGCAATGATTTTGGTGGGGTTGGGGAAGGAAAGAAAGCCTGTCTGAAGAAGTAGTAACCGTACTCCTGGTCTGAGGCTAAGCTGGTTCCTTGCAGTAGGAATTTTGTCTGCTTCTCCAATAGTAAAAGGAAAGAGGGAAGGAAAGCAGAGCAGCTGGGTTGTGGTTTAATGAACGAGGGTCCCTTGAGTCTTGAGCTAGAAACAGAGAAGAACTACTGACAATGACTTAAGGAAAGCTGGTTGTGCTTCTCAGTTGTTCTCCACTGGCATATGTATTTAAAAATTGAGGTCTCCTGTGACATCTTTCCTCGTTTCTGTTTTCAAGAAGAATGGCTTGCCTCCCTTCAGGAGCCTGATTCATTTTGTAGATTTATATGCACCTAGCATCTGCTTTATACTTTATACTCGTCTGTTTCCTCTATCCTCCAAGACACAAAAAATAAATTCAGATAGCAAGATCTGCATATGACAAAAAGCTCTGTTAGCAACATGAATGTGGAAAATACACCAGTAAGTTTCTGAGTCATTAAAATATGACTATATGTAGTTAGGAGAAATGTATGTTCATTTAAGTTAATCATTGGCTTTCCAAGAAGAGCTGGAACAAACTGCTCCCTCTATGTGGGCATGCAAAGCTGAAAAAGCAGTGGATGGACAATTAGCTGTGGGTGGGAGAGAGCGGTCCAGCAGATAGTCGGCATCGTT
Source organism: Larus michahellis (assembly GCF_964199755.1). Taxonomy (NCBI): domain Eukaryota; kingdom Metazoa; phylum Chordata; class Aves; order Charadriiformes; family Laridae; genus Larus; species Larus michahellis. The sequence continues at coordinate 179,403,274 of NC_133896.1, forward strand.
TCTCTGTTGTTGCATAGCAAGACTGTTTAGAGGCAGAATAGGTCAAAGATACGGAAAAAAAGTGTAATTTGTCAAGGAAGTATGAAGGCTGTTAACTCATGACAATAGTTTGTAGCAGTACAATTAGTAGTATAGCTGTCAGGTGCCTGGTGTGACTGGGATGATGAACGTTAAAAAGTCAGATCTTCAAAAGTTTGCTCTGGATTTGAGAAAATGGTGGGAACTTGAAATAAGGTTTATAAAAGGGTCATCTGTATGTTGAATGAGTTTCAGAAAGGATAATGAGACTGATTTGAGATATGAAAGAGTTTTCCAATGTATTATATTGCAAGAAATTGTCTCAGCTACATTTCAAAGACATCTTAAAAATCAATGTACAGATTTGGAAAATAAATGCATGCTTTTTTTTTTTTTTTTACCCTATGAAAATTAATAAAGTAGATTTAAAAAAAAAAAGAAAAAGGTACTGTCTTGCTATAATTGATGGAGGGTATGCAAAACACAGATCCTGTGAGGCACCTCAGCTGTCAGGAAAAAGGAAAAAAGTTTTATTTTCTGGTATCTATTATTTGTTAGTCATGATTTGGAGATTTTGGATTTGCTAGGGAAAATAGAAACAGTACAAAATGTTTTACTGTTGTATGGTGTAGGGTGCATGGTCTCTTTCTGCCTTTTGCCATTGCAAAGGCTCTCAGCCACCAGACCTTTCTTTCTTTCTTTACTCTTCCCCTGTTCCAGTCAGGCCTTTTGCAATGGACCAAGGAATCAGACTTTCCAGTCTGCACTTACCTGAGTGATTTGACATTTTTTACATATATTACCTGATAAATTTCCATTGTAATGGAACCACTGTTTCCTTTCAATAGTTTTATTACTATGTTGTCTCTTCTTGTGGTTTTGGTTTATTTTTTTTTCTGAATGGCATCTCATTTGAAGCAAAATCATTAACCTTCTAACTGACATCACATATATACATGGACATTATTGAAAGTGAATATCAAGGTCACTTACAAATACTTGTAATTAATACTTACAATAATTAAAAAATTATAATTACAATTGTTAAGATAAACATACAGTTATTCTTTCCAGTCAGAGAGGAGTTGAAGAAAGATAACTTTTAAAATACCATTTGTTTGTTAAAATCTGAAAGAATATATGAACCAGTCATCTCCTTATACGAATAAAATCAGGTGTCTGAAGAGATGTTAAAATGAGATCTGACATTCTTAAATTAAAAAAGAAACACACCAAAAAACTTTAAGAGCAATGTGAATAAATTAACATATGCGAGAAGCGAAGTCAGTTTTGCAAACTTGCTATTTAATGAAAGCATGCTTGTTTGGGAATTTTGCATAACTCGAGCAAAACCAGTTGCTAACACGTTGTTTTTTTTTACTCAAAGGGGTATACAAAATGGGTATTTTGTCAGTAACGGCACCATCTCTGTCTGGACTACCTTTCATTTCATACCTCTCAGAATAGCTACTTGGGAAGGTAATCGCACCCAGTAGTAGCACGGCTCTGGCGTTTTTCATTGGTGAACATCGATATCAGAATACTTTAATGTGTTACATCTTCACAAAAATGTAATATATAAAGTTTTTCATACATGGATAAAACTGAAAACAAAGCTTTTCTTAAGAGAGAAATATTTATGTACACCTTTTCAGACAGTTTATAGGTATAATGTAAAACAATGATATCAAAATGAAACTTCCTAACCTTGTCAAACAAGAGCATTACAATGTTGCAATTTTCTGTCTATGGGGGAAAAAAAACCCACTATCCCATAACCCCTCCCACTTTTTTCTTAATTTTTTAAAAAAAGTTTACATATATTTACTTTTTCTGCAAATAATATTTTATGTATTTTATGCTATTTTATAATTTTTTTCCAAAGTTTAATGACAGTCTATTCATATCTGTGGATCCTCAAACTCAAACTTTATTTGGAAATTCCATTTTTTGACTATCAGTCAAGACTGCATTAGACTGCTGAGTCCATTTGGTTGTTCATCTGTGGAAGAGCATCTAAATTTCTGTGAGCTCTAAGTATTGGAGAGAGAAGCTGGAAGTAAAATTGCCAGAAGGTAGAGAACAGTATTGGTAGGCAGGTACTGGAAGTACTACTGACGGGTAAGCAAAAACGTAGGTAGCTTTTAAGAATGGACATAAATGTCTGTGGATAAAGAAGAGAAGAAATAGGAAAAGTCTGAAATAATTGTTTAGAAGACTGTAGAGGATAAAAGGTGAGAAAGTGAGAAGAGATAAAGGATCAATTTAACACAATACTTAAAACAAACAAACAAACTCCCTAACGGTTTAAGTGGTTCCAAGGGCATAGAGCATAGGACAAACTCATGTCATTAATAACAATAAATTCTGGAAAAATGGGGGAGGACTGAAGGGAAGATAGAGCATTTGTCAATAATTTAACTGAATTCAGTAAATAGTTTCTTGCTAAATCATGAGATTTTTCACTAACTGTTCATTAATTTAATTAGTTTTCTTTAACTTTTTATTTAAAAAAAAGGCAAAAATAATAAATTTTTAAAATAGCTAAAACCCAAGTATTTCAGGAGCCTACAGAATCCTTACATATGTTGATTTCTCGCCACTGCCATTAAAGAGGTCTATGCTTGTAGCTTAGGTTAGATAATTAACTGGTGAAGGGCTATAGATAAGAAAAAATCCAACTGAGAGTATTTTGAACTGAAGCAAAACAAGAGTCTTGCTTTGTATGTTTTATTAGTAACCTGGAAAAATCACGGTTTGAGCAAACCCTTCTGCCATCTTACTTCTGCTTTTTTTTCTGTCAGCTAATAAACAAGGAAAATATTTCTTCTCTATAGAAGCAGTTTAATATAGCACAGTGGTCCCTTCTTATTGTTCTTCTGTTTCTGAAGGGCTGCTCTATTTGTCTGAGGTCACGCGATAAACTGGTAGCTAATATTTTGTTTATTGAGGCTGGTAATATTCTTCAGGTGCACAGACACACAGAACAACAATGGAATCATGCCTATTTTCGCTAGGCACACAGAGGTCCTATTGACAGAATTTTGCCTTATAGTGTCCAAAGAATAAATTACATTACAAGTAGTTTGATCCCCAAATTACCTTTGGGAGGATATACCATTGTAAATTATACAGATTTATCTGTATAATTATGCAAATTATGCAGATTTATCTATAGAACAAGAACAACATGTTTATAATATGCACTGGACTCCATTTAAAAAGATTTGGTTTTTTACATAGAAAATGAATCTCTGAGACAGCAATAATATATCTCCAAGCTGCACTGATGTGACTAAAAATTCCTATTTGATATTCAGATTATTTTTTTGTCTGGCACTTCTACCTAACTTTGTCTTTATAAAATAAATTTATAACAACCCGCTGAAACTCTGGGGAGAGCCTTCAGTTGCAGATATAATTGCTGGTAGTGGTGTGAAAAGCATACCTTTTGATCACAAGTAGAACTGCCGCCCTGCTGTTCCTGTAAGAAAATGGTTTAAAGTCTCTATAAAACTCTCTCGCATTTTTGTGAGTGATCACTAATGAGAGCCATGGCTTTTGACAGTCCATCTTTATAAGTGTAGTTGTGCAGGTTATTGATTTCTAAGCGTTCAATGAGCAACTTTTAGAGAACGAATTGTGTTAAGACTTTTTTCAGTCTTACATATGGAATATTTCTTATATGCTTTTGCAAGCTATAAATAGAAAAACAATAGTTTTTTCACCGAAAAGCTGGACATACTTTGTTTCTTGATTATATACTTCAGCTATGTACCCAGTAATATACACTGTTACATTGACATTGTTTTGGATAAGTTTGCATGATCAATCCTGCATAAGTGAAGAGTGAAAAAAAGTTAAATCCAGCAGGATTTTCTATTCCAGCAACAATGAAATTACATGACATTTTCTGATTAAAAAGCTCTTTATTTGAGGGCAGGGCTTCAGTAGAAGGTATGAGAAATATATTCCTATTGAGTATGTAAAATACCTCAGTACTCTATAAAATACTCTGCTGCTGTTTTCTGTACCTCTATGACTATAATTTCCAGAATGGAAACTGTTTCTAAATCTAAGCTTCTCTTTATTCTGAGAAATGCACCATAGTTTCAAGTCACATGAATTCTCTCACCTCTATTTCAGAGTACCTTTTTTCTTTTCCTTTTGAAATTTTTTCAGGGTATGGTTTTAAGTACTGATGTTTGCTATTGCTGTTTTCAAACCTTTCCAGCTCAGGAGTGGCAGTTTTACTAATTACTTTCCCGTTTCCTGAGAAGAAGGACACAGGTAGCTAAAACTGTATGTGCGGTCCCTTTTTTCCTAGCATTTTCTCTTTAACTGCCGACAGCGTTACTGTAAACTAAGAGTTTTCATTTCTCTATTCTTTATGCTGTAACTCATTTCTGTGTAAAGTCAGTGAGCAAAAATCATGTCTGTTCATAAGAATGAGCAACTGTACAAGGTACAGGGGATGGCCTACCCTACCCGTAGTTGTAGGGTACTAACTAGTCTGTCCACAATGTCTTCTGAGGATTAATCTGTGTTTGTCTTGACACACAAACCCAATACATAGTTGAATAAATCTAATCTTGAATAAAAAGGCCAAAGGTGTCCCTAGGAGACCTTTGGCTGGAGTGCCTTTTCCTTCTTACTTACAGTGGGCTACCATAAGGACTTATTTAAAGGGTTGTTAAATTGAGGGGAGAGTCTGTGCCCAACTTCACAGGGTTTTTACTGCTGTTTTACCTGTTTTTTCAAAGAAGTTAGGAGCAGGTAAAAGGTGATAAGAGAGTAGCACCCTTGTTCAAATCGAAGTGCTTTTTCTAGGAAAAGAGGAGCACTGTGGAGTCAGATATTGTATATCCTCAGAGTTAAGCTTTTATTTCTATTTAGACTGTTTTAAGATCCGTAAGGTCTCAAAGGCCTAATTTTCTCATCAACACTTTTGGACTCTTCTTAAAGCATTTCTCTTTTGAGGACAGCATGGTATTCTTAACACTGAAAACTGAAAGTTGCTTGGGTGGATTTTTTCCTTTTTCTTTGTTTGGTTCGGTTTGTTTGGTTTTTTTGTTTTGTTTTGTGTTTTGTTTTTTTTTCCCCGTATGCAAAATGCATCCTGGTTTGCCATTTCATAGAGAAATATTTGAGATTTTTGGTTTTTTGCAATATTGATAATTTTTGTGAGCCTTCTAGTTTTCTTATCTACCTTCAGTATCATTATAATAATCTTGTGAGAGGTTTGATTTCCCTATTTCTGTACTATTAACTGTATCGTTTAAAGATAAAGAGTGTTCTAGACTAAACAACACCTGAATGTTTGAAATTCCCACACTATTATCAGGTTTTGCACTTGCTGACTGAGAAAGATTATGGAAAAAGCCTATCTGGAGTCTGTCCTGTTCACTGATTACAGGGTTTTGAGGTACAGAAGTGCTAAAAAGGATTTTGAAAGGTTCAGGGAATCTTCAGGTGAATTTGTACTGGAGTTCCTGCAGAATTCACCCGACAGGCATCTCACTGCATATGTGGTTCAGGTTGCCTGCACCTAAGCAAAAACAATATATGCAAGCAGAAAGTGTTATTTTCACTTCGCTAATTTGTCATAAGTACCTATACATGCCTTTCATGAGCTGGTAGAAAATAGCTGGTATTTGCTGGCTGAAGCTCTTTTAACTAATTTCTATTTTAACAAGCTGCTGACTGAATTTAAAGCATCGATTATGCAGACAAGGCATTTGTAATCAAACTGAGGTAACTCCTGAATAGGATAAGTAGCAGACTTTTTATCTGGGCTTTTTTTAGAAAATAAATAAAAGATTAGCTTATTGTCTTCTACTAAGCTTTTTACTTGCCAGTTTTCAGGATAATAGTTTATCCTGGGCCTTCAGGGCTTGTGTTTGAGTAGTGATTTAATGACTTGCTAAGTGACAGATAATACTGATGATTTGAAGGTAGAAAGCATTGATAAAAAGGGTAAGCAGCAAAGAGGGCAAAATTTGTGGCAAACACTGTCTAGTCATTCAAGAAAAAGATAGACTAAGCTCATTTCAGCCCCATCTAACTTTATAAATTCATAAATTCATGAATTTAAACTCATAAATTCATAAATTCAGGCAAGGTATTTCTTTTTTTCTGACCGGAAAAGTGCAGCATGTTTTCAATAGTTAAGAAGAGGCAGGACTAGTACCATATCTGTTCAAATGTAAACTGATTTAGACCTAAGTTCTGAATTAACAAACAATATGAATCCATTCAGAATTGTTGTTGTTGTCACTTCTGAATTCCCCTGAGAAGGGAAGAAATGTGCCGGTTTAACCCTAGCAACCTCGTTTATTAGGCACTGATTTATTTCTTGTGAATTACTTGTCATTCTAATTCTTCAGCAATAAAACTGAAGAAGTCTGTGTAGGGCTACAATCAAACTGAGGGGGGGAAAAAAAAAGAAATAAAAAAGCTGAAATATCTATCCACTATCCATACCAATGAGCTTAGCTCCATCATTACAATTTTATGTGAAAGTATTTGTTGATCATCCAAAGACAGGAAAATAGACTTGGATTTGTGATCGACATGGTTGGCAGTCCAGGTTGGATCAGAACACACAAACAGATTATGTCACTCACAGAATTAATATGTTTGTTTTATCCTTTATGAGGAATTTGCAAGAGGTAGCTAGCATAAACTACTTAACTGTATAACAAGATTGAATATAACAGAATTAAGGAAATTTGCCTTTCTAAATCACCAATTCATAACTGTTTCTGTTGAGAAATTATGGTTAATAAAATTTTGCTAGCTCAATTTCCTGTAGACAGGCTCACACATATTGTAACCTTACCAGCATACAAACAGCAATATTGATTAATTTAAACCAGTTGATGATTTCTCGGGATCCAATTTAATGCTGCACAAGTGATGTTACTGTGGGTAATAATTTTAAAAGGTTACTCATTCTAGTAAGTTACTACCTGAATATAGCACAGAACAGATGGCAGAGTGCAATACAAAGGTAACTGAGTTGGTTCTCTGTAAAATTATCTGCAGGCCACCTTCAATTATGCAGGCTTCCAGCTACTTTAAAGGAATGCTCTGAATCCTAGCAACTACTGTGACAGAAAGATGGACCAGCTTCTCCTCCTTTCCCCTGTGGACCTTGTAAAATGACTGTAGGAGAGTGTGTGGAACACTTTTGGACAAAAACTAATTCAAAAGTAAATCACTAGAATATGTTAGAAGGAAATACTATTTTTCTGAAGCATATTATAGTCTACCAAGAGTCAGTAAAAATACTAAAGTATTTTTCTTTTTTTTTTTTTAAGATAACTGTCTTTCATTTTAATAACTGATTTTTTTTATTAGTGTCTTTATGTGCTTTTCAATTTTTTCCAGCACCAGGAGTGCAGACTATGTTATCTTAATTAATATCATTCTTAGAATATAGTACCTACCAAGTTCAAACCTCATATAATGAAACCGTTGCATTATTACTGTGAATTATCAAATTACTTATGCGCTCCTTAATATTTATCTTTCAACAGAACATGCATAAAATGAGATTGGTTTGAATTAATTGATAATATCATTTGATACTCTGGACTAAAATATATTCTCTGATGCTCTTCTATTGATTATGTAAGCTGTTTTGTATAGATCTAGTTGAAATAAAAACAATATCAGCTTCATCTATGAAATCCTTTGTTTTCAGCACCACAAGATATAGAAGATCTTATAGCTTTCATTTGAAACAATCTCATTACATATTTGTAACAGAAGAGGGTATCATCTGTGTCGTGAATTATTTGGAACCACTAACATTAGTTTCCTCAAGGGCTAATACATTTTCTTTTTTTCAGTAAAGGTCTGAACCAGTAATACTGAACAGAGTAAATCTGAAATAGGAATATACGGCTATATATATTGAAAATATATTTGCATTTTTCTCCTGTTTCTTTTTTTTTTTTTTACCCCTGATATTTTGATTACAGACATCATTATGTTTGTAGGGTAAATTCACTTTGTATTCATGAGCCTTTTGGCTCCTGAAGAGTAGGTATGCAATTTATCATTGTGGAAATATTCCCAATTCATTACAAATCAAGTCAATTAGAGTTTTATTTTCCTTTCACAGGTGGTGTAAAATGAATGGGAATTTAAAGAAGTGAATTAGAATAGGCACTTAGAATCAGTGGAAAGATGGGATTGCTTTTTCCATTATTTCTTTATTTTGTGTGTTCATATTACTATTTAAGAAAAATAGTTTGTTTAATTCTGTAAAATACTTTTGCTCTAAAATGCTAAAATTAAAGAGTGTAATCATAGTTTAATAAAGAAGACATAGCTATACTATTAACCTTAACATGAATATACTGAATTTCTATTTTTTGTTCATATTTATATTTTTGATAACTTTATCAAAGAAGAAAGGAATGGATTACTTTTGCATCTGCGCTAAAGAAAATAATTTCCATGTTAAAAGATTTACAACTTTAGTTGTCCCTCCCAGTGCAGTAAGATTTTTTCCATCTTGTACTGCTAGTGATGAGAACTGGGAAGGATGCAGGGATTACTTATATCAGGTTCTAGAAGCCTGTGATGAAGTCTAGACAACTGGTCACATCTTATCAACGCAGAGTTTCTCTTGTGGTTTACAGACTGTCAGGCGCCAGCCTGCCACCCCATTGTGACATGGATTCCTGCAGCTCCGAGGAATTCTACCAGGCTGTTCACCATGCAGAGCAAACCTTCAGAAAGATGGAAAGCTACCTGAAGCAACAGCAGCTCTGTGATGTTATCCTGATTGCTGGGAATCGCAAGATACCTGCACATAGGTAGGACATAAGCATAAGATGTTGAAACTACAAAAGTAAATGGTTTTGGGTATGCTTATTTCTTAGAAGAGTAATTTCTGTGGCCCCTTATGCCTGCTTCCCTCTTGCTTTAAACATCACGAATGTGAGTAGCTGCAGAAGGTGATATTAGAAGGTTGAGCCCTCGAAGGTAGGGCTTTTTTATACAGATTTCAAAAGTTCAAGTAGCACTCAACCAGCAAGCTTTTCATCGTGAGGGTGCCAGACATTTCTCCCTGCTGTGATGCTGCTCATATGTGAGGAGAATGGAAATTTCTGAAATGAGATGTAGTACAGCTACACTGGACACAGCGTCATTTTTGGCTTAAATTCATGATATTCTGATGTCTGTCATACAGATTGTCTCAGACTCTTATAGTGGAATAATGAACACTGACTTCTCATGAACTGTTTCTTTGAATGAACTGAAAAATATCTTAATTACTTTTAAAAGTTATAATGGCATTATAATTTTTACAATTCTATAAGATTATCTGGTATTAAAGCAGCCAGTATATATGAAACTATGCTTGGTTTTGGATTGTAATTAGAGCTTAAAATAGTTATTATTCATTGAGATTTTGGTTTTAGCTATAGCATTTTATTTAGGGTATGCAAATAAAAATCCAGTCCTAGGTTTTAGATTACAATACAGGGAATACTTTTGAGCTTCCAGGTTAGCAAGTCTCTTTGCACTTGAACTCTATATGAGGCTGCAAACTAAGGGTGACCTATTCCCTGCTTGTGCCTTGGTTTCTCTTCTGAGGTACTAAATCCAGAACAGGACTATGGCTCCCCAGCAGGAAAACCAAAAAACAGGCAATGTATTTCTGAATTCACAAATTAACTTTCTGGTGTAGAGGAATACTATAAGGTCATCTTGGCAACTTGGACCTTACCAAGTTCCTTCTGCCCTAAGTGAAGACGGACACAGAGACTATTTTGTCTTTTTAGACTATTTTTGTCTAACTTTTTTTTCTACTCTCCTGTCTTCTAAGAGCTGCCATCTTTAGTGTTGCTCCCTTGTCTTGATATACTCGGGTTCCCACAAGACAGCGAAGTCCCCAGCAATTTTTACTCACTGACTTGGCAACTGACACAACTTCTGTGTTCCAGGCTTTTTGCTACTATTTGCCACTGATGTATTCTGCATCTGGCATTATATGCATCCCTTGTAGTTGTGGTCTGATGCCATTTTTATCTAAATCACCAAGATCTTTCCTGTATGGGTATGTCCTTCTGTCCATCTGCATTTACAGTGTTCCAGAGCTGCAAGATTTGCCTTAAGGTGCCTTCCATCAAAAAGAAAACTGGAGGGATAATAACCTTCTAACTTGTGTCCAATTTTACATCCCTACACATTACTGAAATCAAATAAAAAGAATTTTTCAGAAATAATGAGAATTTTGTTGTTCTTTCTTGACAGTTAATTGGCCTAGTTTTGCTTTTCCCATTTTTCAACATAGGTGAGGTTAAAAAAAAAAAAAGCAAAGTCTTAATCTACATTCTTAAACTGACAGAAAAAAATATGTATTAGATACATAGAAATATTCCACAACTGGAATCATTGCCCTGTTTAATATGGATCATATAAAATATACCACTACAGTTTTTTACCAGTATATTTTTTGCCTATTTTGAATATTTTGGCAAACTGCATAGTTTACCAAAATAGAGAGGGAGACAGAGGAAACTGTAAGGTTTTTTATTAGTTTAGTTCATTTTCCCCACTATTTTTAAGACAACTGTTCATATTTGTATGCCCACCTTCAGTAGTAAATTTAATTTCACATTTGTCATTTCAATTCTACAGCATATCTAAATCCTTCTAGAGCTGCAAAAATACCTTAATAAGAAGATTGACCATGAAATAATAGCCAAAATCTTATTTAATTTTTTTAGTAAAACTTCAGACAACTTTACATTTGGTTTTCTACTTCCCTGTTGTCTGAAGTCAAAGACCAGATCTCAAAGACCTGGCAAAAAGAACTGTTATTATGAAGAATTGAAAAGCGTAAGTTCTGAATAAACTAGAATTTTGTCTAATAAGATAAAATGAAGGGTGCTCTGAATGTTATGGGTTTTGTTTTTGTTTTTGCTCTGTGTTGTTTCAGACAGTTGTGGCTGGACAAGCACAGAAAAAAAGTCTGTTTACTTTTAGTGTGGCTGTTAAAATCCTAGAGTAAGATTTGATTTGGAAGAAACCCAGACCTTGCTCAAAGCAGGGTCAAGTCCAAGGTTAGATTAGGCCATTGAGGGTCATACCCAGTTAGTTTTTAAATATCATCACTTGTTGAGGTTCCTCTCTTGGCAGCCTGTTTTTGATTACCCTCACTTTCTTTAGTAATCCAGAGCGTGGCTTCTAGGAAAATTTGCTCCATGATCTTCTCGGTGAGGCAAGCCAGTCTATAGTTACCCACATCTTCCTTCTGGAGGATGGACATGGAAATTGTCTTTTCCAGTCTTCAGAAACCTCCTTCAAATTATCATGATCTGGTAAAGATAAAAAAGAGTAACTTTTCAGTGATATTGTTGAGCTCCATCAGTCATTGCTGCTTGAGCATATCCTCTCTGTCCCATGGAATCCTGTAAGTCCAATTCATTTCACTGAACCCTAAGTATGTCTTCCTCTAGAAGGGAGATCATAAAACGTAATCACTGAGCTGTAGTTCCCCACTTGGACGAACCATGCCAATCTCTCAATCTTATTATAGCTGCTTTTCACTGTTTGGGTAACTCAAACAGCTTTAAAGTTGTAATGTGCTTAAGATTTTTGTTGGCTTCTAAGCATCGTGTTTGTGTAATCTAATCTTTCAATCTAATCAATTTTCAAATGAAGGAAGAGCAAAAGAAGTAGAAACCAACCATGTGTTGTAATGATGAACAAGCAACCAAAAAGGGTACTGAAAAAGTAGGAAGACCTCTGTAGCAGGCATTTCAGAGCGTTAAAGTAACTGACATTTAAATAAATTTGAAAAATTAAGTAAAGCTCTTTTTTTTTGTTACATTGCTGTAACATGGATAGATAACAATCAAATGCAAAAATGTAAAATACCTTAAAGAGAGAAAAATCCTAAAATAATAATTTCCCTTCCCTTCAGTTAAGCTGCTGTACTATTAACAGTCCACCCTAATTTTAAAATATTATGAACATGGACTTTGTAGTTTCTCTGCTCTGGAGGTCATGCTGTATATATGTTTCTGATTTTCTGTACCTCTCATTTAGAATATAACCTTTTTAAGACAAGAAACATATTGTAACTTTAAAGTGTCTAGGATAGAAGGAACTCAGGCGTTGCTGTTACAAAACAAATGAATAAGACCAACACTGTAATTGACACTTCTTCCATCCAGGTTACAATCAGCCAAATGCAGTTGCGTCTAGAAACATAACTAGACTGCAGCTAGTAAATGTCATCTGAAACACAAAAACACTGGGAAGTAAATGTTATTCAGAATCATAACGACATGATCAAAGCACCAATTATTTCCCAGGTAAAAGAAAATTCTTAATCAAGCAATAATCCCATGGGTCAACATGAAATTATAAATACATATTTGCCACAAATAATTTGGTTGAGTGACAGCAACTCACTTGAATTGCACTGTTTTCAAATACTATACATGAAATACTGTATTCTACAGCTACTGAATAAACATCAAAAATGCTGCAAAGAAAACATCCAAAGTCAATGCAAATGATAGATAGACCTTTACTGCACTGGAGAGTTCATTAAAACTTCCAGCCAAGACTGTGTAGAAGTTATAGGCAGCTCTAAACTGAGACTAAGGTTTAAACCGTAAGTTAGATTTTGACTAGGAATAGTGCACAAAGCAATACAGGACCTCAATGCAGAAGGAAAAAAAAAAAAAGAAGAAAAGTGATATAAGCATAGGATTTACCCATGCCTATTCCATTAAGACAAAACACTCCCATAAAACAAAGACTGAATTACAATAAAACAGAAAATTCAATAAAACCAGAAAATGGAAAAAAATATAGGAGGAGAATTGCATCCTCAACTTGCAATTATGACTTTCATTGCATTTGGTGAGAACCCAAGATAGTGAATGAAAAGAAACCAAGAAATCTACTTCTGTTGTTGTTTTAATATTGTCAAATATGGTTGAGTTTATAATGAGAAATATGAGTTCTTTATTTTCTGATTTCACTTAATATCAAAGAAATATAGGCATTTGTGTTCTTTCCTGTACTGAAGGTAAGGGTCAGGGGAGACTTTTAGCGTGGTGGAAAAAGGTAGCACAGAATGAGTAGAAATTTACCACATATATAAAACAAAAAAGTGCTTTAGCATGGCTACTCAAATCTTTCTACAAGTGTTTGTATGAAAAGCAAAAAGCTTTCTTTCAACACAAAATTTAAATTTTTCATTGTAAATACTGAAATAAACTCAACTGAAATGTTTTTTGGATGATGAACTCTGAAGTAGGACAGCTTTTATTTGTTATCATCCTAATAAATTTAATAAACTTTTTTCAACAAACTGTAATTTATGTTCTCTCTTTTGGTTCTCTAAGGAGCTGGGCCATGTTTTTCAATGGATTTTGGTTGGTATTTTAAAGACGTGAAATTTGACATAAAGAAATAGTATTAATAAAATGAACAAATTGAATGTAGAAAGTTAAACTGAAAGGAGAGATGAAAGGATAAAGAACCAGGCAGAGAAGGAAAGGCAGTTTCAAGGTAGGGGGTGAAAGAAGCAGAATGCACAATATACGGTCCTATGACTCAGCTTGTTTTCTTGCACTGATGACAGATGCTCATGGAAAGCACACGGTATAATGAGTACAGCTGCACTATGTTCACTCCCGGATATCTGTAAATACGGTTTGAGGAACTTCCCGAGTCAAACATTGCATCAAAATTGTGGACCTACTGTCCATGAGTTTAAAAACAAATTATTCAAGTAATATGATTGGAACAGAACAACAACAACAACAACAACAATAGAAAGTCCTGCTCTCAGAGAGAAAACAGCAAGGCAATTTAGATAAGCTTTCAATATGAACCTCGATTGATAATTATTTTTTTTTTTTAAGAAGAAGGAATAGTGTATAAAGAATATTTCCTGATACTGACAATGGAATTAGTATTTTCAAATTAATTTCTGTAATCTCCGCAAGAAATTCTTCTGATTTTATCTGGACCTTTTTCAGACGTAAAAGATCTTAAGTTCACACAATTGAGTATGTACCAGCTAAAGATTTAGCATGTGCAGAAATGGGCCTTGAGTTTTGAAGATAATTTCTGAGAATTTGAAGTTTATTATCCAGTTGAGTTTTAGTTTTTATATGGCCATGTATCAAATGTCGTTGTAATCAGTGGAAATCTATAGCTTAAGTTACCTAAACACTCTTGTCTGATTGCGGTGTGTTGACCTTGGCTGGTTGCCAGGTGTCCACCAAGCCACTCTGTCAATACTCCTCTTCCTCAGCAGGACAAGGAGAGAAAATAAGATGGAAAAGTTCATGGGTCAAGATAAGGACAGGGAAATTACTCACCAATTACTGTCACAGGCAAAACAGATGCACCTTGGGGGAAATTAATTTATTACGAGTTAATAACAGAGTAGGATGGTGAGAAATAAAAACAAAACTAAAACCATCTTCCCCCCAGCCTCAGCTTCACTCGTGACTCTTCCGCCTCCTCCCCATGAGTGATGCAGGGGGACTGGGAATGAGGCTTGCAGTCAGTTCATCACGCGTTGTCTCTGCTGCTCCTTCCTCCTCACACTCTTTCCCTGCTCCAGTGTAGGGTTCCACCCATGGGAGACAGTCCTCCATGAAATCCTCCAATGTGGGTCTTCCCCAAGGCTGCAGTTCTGAAGTACAGGCCTGTCAGCCTGACCTCGGTACCAGGAAAGATCATGGAGAGGATCATCTTGAGTGAGCTCTCACGGCAAGTGCAGGGCGGCCAAGGGATCAGGGCCAGCCAGCACGGGTTTAGGAAAGGGAGGTCCTGCTTAACCAACCTGATCTCTTTCTATGACCATGTGACCCAACTTCTGGATGCGGGGAAGGCTGAGGACATTGTCTGTCTGGACTTTGGTAAGGCCTTTGACACCGTCCCCCACAGCATTCTCCTGGAGAAGCTGGCGAATCATGGCATAGACAAGTGTACTTTTTGCTGGGTTAAAAACTGTCTGGATGGCCGTGCCCAGAGAGTTGTGATTAATGGGGTGAAATCCTCTTGGCGGCCAGTCACCAGTGGTGTCCCTCAGGGCTCAGTTTAGGGGCCACTTTTGTTTAATATCTTTATCAATGATCTGGATGAGGGGATTGAGTGTACCCTCAGTAAGTTTGCAGACGACACCAAACTAGGTGGGAGTGTTGATCTGCTTGAGGGTAGGAAGGCTCTACAGAGGGACCTGGACAGGCTGGATCGATGGGCCAAGGCCAACTGTATGAGGTTTAGTAAGGCCAAGTGCCGGGTCCTGCATTTCGGTCACAACAACCCCAAGCAACGCTACAGGCTTGGGGAAGAGTGGCTGGAAAGCTGCCCAGCAGAAAAGGACCTGGGGGTGCTGGGGGATGGCCAGCTTAACACGAGCCAGCAGTGTGCCCAGGTGGCCAAGAAGGCCAACAGCATTCTGGCTTGTATCAGGAATAGCGTGGCCAGCAGGAGCAGGGAAGTGATGGTGCCTCTGTACTCGGCACTGGTGAGGCCTCACCTCGAGTGCTGTGTTCAGTTCTGGGCCCCTCTGTACAAGAGGGACATTGAAGTGCTGGAGCGTGTCCAGAGGAGAGCTACCAGGCTGGTGAGGGGTCTGGAGACCAGGTCATACGAGGAGAGGCTGAGGGAGCTGGGCATGTTCAGCTTGGAGAAGAGGAGGCTGAGAGGAGACCTCATTGCCCTCTACAACTACCTGAAAGGAGGTTGGAGAGAGGTGGGTGTTGGCCTCTTCTCCCAGGTGAATAATGACAGGACCAGAGGAAATGGTCTGAAGTTGCGGCAGGGGAGGTTTAGATTAGATATTAGGAAGAATTACTTTACTGAAAGAGTGGTCAGGCACTGGAACAGCCTGCCCAGGGAGGTGGTTGAGTCACCATCCCTAGAGGTATTTAAGAAACGTCTAGATTTGGCACTTCAGGGCATGCTCTAGTGGCAGAGATTGTAGGTTGTTTGTTTGTGGGGTTTTTCTTTTTTTGGTGTGTGTATGGTTGGACTCGATGATCTCAAAGGTCCTTTCCAAGCATAAAGATTCTATGATTCTATGATTCTATGATTCAAGAACTGCTCCAGTCCTTTCCATGGGGTGCAGTCCTTCAGGAAAGGACCACTCCAGTGCGGATGTCCCATAAGGCCACAGGTCCTTCCAGAAGACCTGCTCCAGCATAGGCTCTCCACAGGCTGCAGCTTTCTTCAAGGAACATCCATCTGCTCCAGCGTGGTACTCCAAAGGCCGCAGCGGAGCAACCTGCTTCAGCATGGTCCTCTCCAGGGGCTGCAGGTGAATGTCTGCTCTGGTACCTGGAGCACCTCCTCCATCTTCTCACACCTTGATGTCTGCAGGGCTGTTTCTCTCACATTTTTTCATTCTTCTCTCACAGCTGCTGTTGCGCAGCATTTTTTTACTCTTTATTAAACATATTATCACAGAGCTGCCGCCAGTGTTGCTGAGTAGCTCATCTTTGGCAAGCTGCGGGTCCCTTTTGAAGCCAGCTAAAGCTGGCTCTGTCCAACATGGGGACAGCTTCTGGTGTCTTCTCACAGAAGCCACTCCTGCAGCCCTCCTACTACTAAAACCTTGCCATGTACACCTAATACAATGTTCTAGCTGTTTAAAGGTAAATTTAAAAGGGATGTGCTGAAAAAGAACTGCAGAGATGTTTTCAAGGGCTAAATGGGATTGTTTATTACTAAGATGTGAAGTTATTGAACCAAAGTGCTAATGCTATTGCTTTATGGAGTGGAAGTAGGTGCAGTAACTGAAATGGACTTTGAAGGGTTGGAGAAACAAGGATGAGATGTTTTAGGAAGAAAGTAAAAAGCAACATTCAGCCACCTAGTCTCTCCTGAGATGCCTTGAGTTATGTTGCCTGGCTTTCACCATGTGATCCAGAAGGGTTTCAAGGCTTTCATAGGTCTGTGCCAGGTCTATCCTGAATGACTCAGTCTATGATATCTGAAATTGGCACTTGACACCTGTGTTTAGGGGACTGAGTCCCATTTCAAATTGAATGGTTAGGCTAGATCACATAGAATATAAAAATAAAACAAACAAACAAAACCAGGTAGATGACAGAATCACAAAGGAGGCCATACAAGAATAACCTGGGTCGTCAAGGCCTGACAGCCTGCCATCAAAAAAGTCTGAGATCAATGGAAGAATGAGTATTGAAGATAAATTAATAATGATGCTCTATTGTATCATTCTGTAAAAAGGAGTAGAATAAAAGAAAAGGATGACAAATAGACCTTAAAAAAAATCTAAATATTAAGCAGTCACTTATTCTGATGACTTCACAAATCTATCTCTACACTTTCATCAAACCTAATCTCGATGTTTCTGTCATTTGTCCCAATAGTTCAAAGGAGCAAAAATTGAACTTTTCCTTCTCCTGCAAGCTTCTTTCCCCTTTTCCTTTTGAAATTACAATGAATAAATAAAATCATTAAGCTCACAAACAGAGGATCACAGTTGAATGTGTTATATTTCTACATTCAAATATGTGGACTGTGTCTGAAGATGTGTTTTTTCTTCTGGAGAAAAATACTGAGCTCAGCTTTGTATTTGCATCATAATGGATCTTCACCAGCTCTTATCTTCACCATTGTGACAATTTGCCTCTCCTGCCCATTCCCAAATGTTGAGAAGCTGCTTGGATTCATATTTCTGTCATTTCTGTCTTTTCTCTCTCTCTTTTTTTTTTTTTTCCCTCCCCTCATCTTTCCACTGGTTCCAAGCAGCATAGAGTTCAAAATACTGGCTGCAATAGCAGATATCTTCAAAACTGACACAAGGACAAAAATTGACACGTTATCAAGTCTGGCAGCTGTGATATGTGCATTACTTGTGGTCTCTGGAAAAAACTAATGCTATGGTAGACATTGTGTGTTTGCTGGAAATTATGATGTCAGATTTGTGTAACATTCCTAAAAAACATTGTGGCAATTTAAGAAATGTAATGAGATGTAAAACTGTTTCAGTTTGTAGTGTAGAAGAGATAAAGAGCCACTTACTTATTTACACTTAAGTGTCTGGGAGACAGTGAAAGAATTAAAAGAAGATTAAAAGAAGAGAATGTAAATTCAAAAGGCATGGTCCTGAGGGCAAAAAGGGAACATCACTTAATGTAGATTGCTGGTATCATTCTTGTAGCTGTGTGTTGCATAAGAGATCAAAATGGAAGAAAACTATGTTTGAGTAAAGACAGAAAGGAAACTTTCTTGTTTCAGGCTTAACTGATTCTCTTCAAAATTCCATCTGCCTGTCTGTTGGTTTGGGGAGGATTTTTGGTTTCTTGTTCAGGGATTTTTTACTATTATTATTCTGTAGTTGTTCTGGATGAAATTGCCTTTACAGATTAGTTAGTTATAGGTTAGTTTATAAATATTACTTAGATGGTCAGGGAAACAAAAAAGCTTATCATGTAGTTCTGTTCCATTTTTCTCCAAAATGAGATAAGCACACAGGACAGACTGTCAATATTAACAGTTACAATAGGAAGTATGAGACAATTCTCATTAATTTAACTGTTATATCCTCACTGACCACTCCTTTACCCAATAAATATGAATTTCTGACATGTTAATGAACTAATCCGATGTTGCTGAATTATTAGCAAGCTGATTGCTCTATGATAATTGTTCTGAATGGATGCTGAATCCCAAATTAACTCTCAGATTATCTCCTGTTCTTAACTACACAGAAACAGTTTTCATTTACAAAGACTGTGGAAAATATATGCAGTGTTTAGAATTTTGCCAGGTGACTTTTGGCAGATTTTTATTTCCATTTTTCTCTGTAAAATATCTTTTTTTTTTCAATTTGACATATACAAATGTCAAAGTGTGCATATGTATGCATTCATAAATAGGAATTTAAAAAAAAATCTGCAATTTTAAGATCTGAATTCTAAAAGAAATAAAAATTCATTTTCGATGAACAGTGGAATCATTCACACAAAGCATGTTTTTGAGAAGTCAGTTGAATGCATGTTAATATTGAAACTTAGTTGGTTTTGTGAACTGTTCAGATGACTGATACATAAACTGAGCTTTTTGTCACTACTAATTGGGATCTGTTAGCCACTTAGAGCCTACAGATATATAGTTTCATCAACTAAAGTCGTTCTGGAAAGTTAGAACTGACAGTTCATCAGTTTTTCTTTCTAATTGTTCAACCTTCAACACTCTCAAGGCTTGCAATGAGCTAGCATATATTAGATATACTATGTTTTCTTTCTTGCCCTAAAATAGCACATATTTCCTTTGCCTGTTGACTGAAAATGTAAAAGATTTCTACTTTGAAGGAACAAGTAATGACAATGTAGAAAATCCAAGTAGCTGACGGTTTGTTGGCAAGCAAGTCTGAGATAAGAAAAACTCAGATTCAAGAAGGAAAGGAGTTGTTCATGGGCAAACCAGAGACAATGGGCAGAATAGACAATGATTAGCTGTACATGCTCTTCACAGGCAAAAGAAAAGAGTAGCAAATGCTTTATGCATTACCAATATTCTTTACCAAAAGTAGCGTTTGAGTTTCACATCTTGAAACATAGCCACCATAAACTCTTTCACACTCACTAGTGAATTGTTTCTCAGAGTTTTTCCAAACCGGAGGTAGTACCTCCCTACTACGGAATATATTGTACAATGAACAATGAGTACCATTTTGGTTTTGAGAGGAGGATAAGCAAAATGTGAACTGTGGAGAGACTGCAAAAAGGAACACGGACACTGTTTTAACCTAATGGTTATTGTGTTGTCACTTTGGAAATACTTGAAAATGCCTCTTATCATCAAGTTAGTCAACAGAATGAAAACTGGCTGTTCTAATCCACAAGAGAAGGAGAGAAAACAGTCTCTGAACAATGTCTGTTGGTACAAATTAAAGGACACATTTGCAATATATAAATGGTCGATGGAATTTTTTTCTTTTCTTCCTAGAGACAAGATACACAACATGAATAGAGAATCTTGCTAGAATTTTATGGACAAGAATAATTTATAATATATGTCATGGCTTTCTTTACATAAAGTATGTAAAGATGGAGGCACTCAGAAGAGAGAGGGAGGCAGTTATACCACTAACAAGCCAAAATTAACCTTTCAGTGTCCTGAGTGCAAAGGAAGAAAGGTAGATGGCAAAGAATTCCAGATTTGAAATGCTGGCTAGGTGACAAGTGGAGGTAGAAGGTACATATAGTGGCAAATTCTTTGATAGAGAATAGATATTACACCTTAATGTTGATCTTAAGTAGAATGACATAGAGTCTAAAGAACAAAATTAAGAGATTTAGAAAAATAAAATGAAAATGTTGCAAAACAAATAAATTACCATTGATAAAACATAAAATGGAGGTTGTGACAAGCAAAATTCCTCAAGTTACCGATACCAAACACTCTTTGCTCACTTTTGCATGGTCCATTAGGGAGTGAAGAGCAAGAAGATTTGTGTTTGTGCTGTATTGCTGAAGCTGAGTTGAAAATAACACCATTTTCTATTTCATGTGTATTAAAGCCAATTGTAGTAGCGTGCATGGGAAAGATTGAGCGAAAAAAAAGGGAAAGACAAGGCATATCTAATTCTGAATTATGGACAACATGGAAGTAGGTGGTCCCGATTAGCTAGAGATCAGAATTTTGAGATAGGAGATGCCAGTTTAAAGTTTCCAGGCAATATTTGGTCTCAAAAAAATGGTATTGGCATCTGGACATAATTTTTTCTAAGGATATTTGGTACTAAGCAGGAAATAGTCTGTGTGCTAGATTAAATTTATTTTAGCTATATTTTTTCCAAGGCTCTTTTAGTCTTTTCTATATTTGGTGAGTCGGTGAGGGAGAGTGCCAGAGTCATCAGGAAAGGTAATCACTATCCAGTGTAATCCAAAACAGTTGATCTGTTCCACAGTTTGCTCCTTTGTTGTGCTTTACTCAGAAAACGTGGCAGTTGTGATTGTACTGCCAAAATGGTCCTGGAGGTGACAGCCAGCATTTGCTTCCTTTTTTTCCTGATTTTTTTTTCAAGTGCATGCATGAATATACCTTAGTATATGTTCTGCAAGCCTTAAAACTTAGGAAATCATGAAGCCTTCTCTCTATATATAGTAAATGTTTGCCTGCTGTAAGACGATCTGTAGAGCACCACTATCAGTATAGACACCCAGTGTCAGCTGGTGTCCTCTACAGAGCAGCAAATCACATTTAAACGCAATTAATGTTCAGCACCTATATGAACTAGCTTAATATGTGTGGAAAAAAGTTGTGTCATGCCTACGAGTTTTCAGTCCAAGTAACATCTGAGGTTCTATTCCAGTTGGCAGTAAAATATCGTTAGAGCATGCTTAAAGAATATAAGTGATCAAGGTTTGTTTCTTCTGTTTGTTTGCTTCTTTTAATCAATAAATGCACCAACCCAGTTGAGGGAATTCTGCATCAAAGATGTATGTGAAAACAGTTGTTAAAATTGCAAGGAAATATTCGATAGTAAAAGAAAATAAAATCTCATGTCATGGGACAAAAAGCCTCAACAGGAATCAGTTATATTCTGTATTACAAAAAAAACCCAAACCAAAACAAAACCCAGAAATATATCAGGCTGAATTTAGTTGTAGTAAAGGTCGAGAAGTCCCTTAATATGGAGAAAATCTTTCTGGGTCCACAAACTCATTTTTAGCCATGAGTTACCTGCTATGATTCTCAAAGATGAAAGAGTTTGTTATGTATTCTCACTGCCAGATCACTAGTTGAAAAAAGGGGACATCCTGAGACATCTGACCTTTCTTGATGAGTAGATCAACATGCCTTTAAACCAAGATTTAGAGAGCAGTTTGGAGCCTTCTGAGCTACAAAAAGCAGCAGATCATTACAAATTAATTGATCCCTTTGATTTCAGACTTTTCATTTTCTATCTTAACGCTGGAACACAATTAAGATTTACAAAACATGTCACCTTTCAGAATCAAGTATAATTAGCAAGTTCCTTTCACTTCACTTCAACCTGTGAAGTACTTTCCAAGAAAAAGTTTGTGTCTTGAAATCAGTTAACTTTTTGGTTATATTCAGTTAATGAAATAGCTGATTTATATTAACTATTGATTAACATAAGGGACTTTTAAAAAAAAGAATCCTCTTTTCTTATCACTGTGTTGAAAAACTTGTCTTGCTTGTTTAGGTAAGCTGCTGCTTCACAGAACCTTTTTGCTCATTTAAGCCCTCTTCTTTATCAGGTGGTGCAAATGAGGTGCAAACCTGTAAAATGGTCACTACCATTTTAGTACCCATACTACTGAGGACATGACATCTGTATTATATATTTTTCAGGGGTTTTCACTTTGGACTGGATCTCGCCTGGTCCTTAGACTGAATGCTCATTTGCAGCTGGAATCCATTAGATAGCTTCTTTCAATTTCTTTACCCCAGATAAATCCATGAGACAAACTGTGGAAAACCACAGATTTTTGTAGAAGTTTGTGAGAGTTGTAATGATTCTGTTATTTATTTTCTGTTCTCACTCTGTTTTCTTATCTTTGAGTTGAGAATACATATACAAGAAGTTTCTGTAATAAATAATGTCTGTACATAAATCATATAAATTTTAAGTTTTAAAAAAGTATACTGTTTAAAAATATTTCAACTGATCGTCAACTGGTGTATTAAAATTTCTGTTGATTATTTTTTCCATTGGTTTTGATGCAGCAAAGTGGTTTGGCTTTGCTTTTCGCAAGTGATTAAGTTGAAGACTGATAGTTGAATTTAAATGGTGGTTAAGAAATCTGAAGGAACAGCTGATGCCAAATGCTGTCAAATGGAAATCTCAATCACAGCCCTAAATGACAGCCCTGCTAGTTGTGAGAGATTGTAACTCATAGAAAATCATCAATTTATCATGTTTGTTGTTTTTTGCTATGATTTATTTTTTTTAAAATCAAACATCAAATAACAGTGAATCAAGTCACTTGTAAATGAGCGGTGAGAAAAAATATTTGAAGAAAGGTTATAAGATTTTTAGTTATCCAGAATTGTATAGTTGACTTGACTATCTTGGCTGACTAAATACACACTTGTGATACTCAATTGAGATAATAAATAAACAAACATAGAAGTAAATGTTCCTCAGTGGTTAAAAAATAAATAAACAATTAGTCAATTAGGAGTCTCTGGAGGTAGCAACAAAGTATATTTCTAATTCAATCTTTTTGTAGCCATCTATTGTTTGTATTAATGATATGAATACAAATGTGAGCTGTTTGTGAATTAGGATCTTTACTTCTAAAGTTCATGACTGCTAGAGTTGAACACACCACCAGAAGTGATTAAGCTATTGCACCTAATTAGTCGTTGCTCATCATTTTAGCCAGCGTAAAGTTCATATATATGTTCTCAAGGTGCTCTACTTGCACGTAAAATATAGTAGCTTAAAGCACTGTAAAATTATGAAGCCAATTCAAACTGTCATATTTTATTTTGTTATTGGAGTGAGCTAAGAGAGCAAAAGCAATCAATTACCACACTAGCTGATAAGCAGGGACTTGTTATTCTTCAGTATTATTTTTTTTTTCTTGGATAAAATAGTTAACTATATACAAATGGCGAAATATTTTCTCTTGGTTTCCAAGTCCTCCAGTTGTGATTCTTGTGTCTTTTATCAATGTGCTTATGTATTATGTTTTCAAATTAAGCCAGAAATGTGACCATCTTTTTATGGAAGCATGTGGTACGCTATTTATAGCTGTACCACATTTTTAGCTCAAGAACGTCTGTGAATATTCAGTCCTAACAAAATCGTAATATCACTGTAGATGATATTTAGAAGAAAGCCTTAGCTTAGGGCGCCAGTAATGACAATCATACCTGGTACTTGCTGTGCTTTTGATTTAGCTAAATCAGATCCCCAAACAAGCCATGCACATTTTGTAAGAATTTTGAATTTATATTCCTTTGGAAATGTTTCTTAACAGAAACATGAATTACACAATGATTTTTTTATTATTTTTTTTTTAGTGAATAGCATGTTAAGCTACTAACAGTTTTACTGGAGGCTGAAGGATTGTGTAAAGTTACATGCTGTTAGCAAATTCTATAAAAAATAGGTCTTTTAAGAACAACGAAGAGTACCTCTGGAGTATGAAATGTGTTTCACTAATAAGTTATCTTTGATACTGAGAGTTTGTCTTGTTAACGAGTGGGACATCTGCATGATTGGAAAACTTATCAGAAAGACTGAGTGCTAATTTCTGTGTCTTTTTTATAGTCATATGCTAATGTGCCACTTTGTTCATATCACAGGGAACAAAACAAAATTAGAATTAAATGTCATGCTGTATTTTGCTGCCTACATGCATTAATAATATATTGCTCCTGTTATTTTATAATTACTATGCTAATATGTTTTTTAAGAAGTTTGGTTTGTTGTGTATTTGTTTGTTTGGTTGTTTTTTTTAATATATGAAATTTCTAATACAGACATCAATGTAAATTACACCAATTTCTAACTTTTTTGCAGACTTGTCCTCAGTTCTGTCTCTGACTACTTTGCTGCCATGTTTACAAGTGATGTCTGTGAAGCCAAGCAAGAAGAGATCAAAATGGAAGGCATAGATCCCAATGCACTCTGGGATCTTGTTCAGTTTGCATATACAGGTATTGTACTGCATACATTATACTTCCTGTAGAGAAAGATGTTGATAGTTTTATTTGCTACATGCCAATGAATTATATTTATTTTCTAAAGATTTTTTCTTTTTAATTTCAATTAATTGAAACACTTATTCACCATTTCTAGGGATGAATTCAGATTGATATTTATTATCTCCAAACTGTTAAATGTGTCAGGCTTGATAAGTACAAGAGGACAGTCCAGAAAAATACATATTTTTCTCAGTTTTCAAATACTTAAAAAGACTGCCTCATATGCACATGATTCAGATTACATGAGGTCATGGAAGGAAAAGCTGTATTTTTTTTTTTAATAGCCCCATATATTTGTCCTAGTACAATTTCATTTTAAATAATTACATAAATCTTTTAAAATTTTAACGAATAAAACATTTGAAAAATGTTTTCTTATGAGCTGGATGTTGTCACTTTCATTTCCTGTTATAGGCTGGTACTTTGTTGTGTAATGTAAATTCATGAATAACTCATAACTCAGAGTTATTAAGTCAGAACTTCCTTCTGAATAGTTATTATATTTTAATGCATAATAGATTTGGATTTTATCCTCCTTAAACAAGCTGTTATGCACAATGTATCTCAAGTACATTAATATGAAAGAATGCTAAGGTTACAAAATAAAGTAATTAAAAGAGACGAAATGCCAATAATATGAATTGTAGTCTGAATTTGTCTCCCCTTGCCTATGAATCATGTAAATATAAAATTTATGCTGTTTTCTATTTCTGATGCCTAAAATACATCCTCATATTGTTTAAATTAACAATATTTTATTATGATATTTCTATTGAATATTTGATTTTAGCTTCAATTTTAAATGGATTTCCCATACCCTGCAGTTTTAATCCTCCCTAAATAAAAATGTATTAATTTAATCATAAGTTGCCTTCTGCTTTGATATATTTAATTAGGATATGTGCTGTTTATTTTATGACATAATAACTTTACCATCTTAATAAGAAACAGAAACTGCGTATAATCATAACTTAAGTTAAAAATGCTCTTTTTGAGAATCATGTTTGAGAAACTCATGTTTTAGGAGTATCAGACTATATAATACTCTACATGTTCAAAGGATTGTGCCTACTGCCTTCAGTTGTGGTTTCGCCATTCAGGACTGTGTATCATCCAGAGGGCTTCGAGCTAGGGATCCATGAAATTAAGGACATGTTAGTAGTTTTTATCAAGGATAAGAAGGATATGATTTGATTACTAGGTATGAGTGTAAAATGAATGGCACAGGAATACCGGGGTCTTTTCTAACCTAAATGATTCTATGATTCTATGAAAAACTATTGATTTCTAAATGATTCTATGATTCTATGAAAATCTATTGATTTCTAAATGATTCTATGATAACATTAAATCGTTCTGTAAGAGGAAGAGGAGGTAAGAAGAAAGTAAGGGACAGCATTCCCCTGGGAAAAAAAACTATGGAAATACTGAAGTACTGCATGTTCTTTTGCCTCAGTTTTCACTCAAAGAATACATGCAAGCACACAGCACAGTTAATACTGCCAAAAAAGAAGATAGCATGTAAATGTAGATTAAGAAAAGAAAGGGATAACAGAAGGAAGCAAAAAATACTTAAATATTTTAAATATGAATTAAGCTATCTCAGAACTTTATTGGTTATCTCTGAAAACTTTGGAGACTGAAGTAATAAAAAACTAGAAAAAGCAAACTCCTTCCACTTTCTGCAAAAGATTAAGATTTTCAGCTACTTTACTCTCCTTGATTTGTCTATGCCATGTGATGTACTTTATTGTATGAGGTAGAAAACTTCGAGGTTTCTTCTTGTGGTTAGGTAATTAAGAACCAGCCTTCACAAATGGATGAAAAGAGAACTCCAGTAGTAGTATAATTCCAGTGTTTTCTAATTTGCCTCATGTGAATTTGCATTTGTAACATTCTTTCATTTAAACTGTCACATAATGCCCAAACTACCTTAAAAATCGCAATATTATGTGCCATCATAAAGTTACCTTGAAGAATTAGAAACTTAAGGTAATAACAAAGGTCCCTAATTTCTTTCACTTGTAGTGGCAATACACGATTGTCATTTTAGATCTAAGATTCAAGAAAAATGAGTTCATTTTGTTTGCTAAAAGAGAACACGTATTGGATGCCATGGACCATTTTGGTTTTCATTACTCTGTCTTGCATTTCTGTTCCATCACGTTCTTTGTCCTGATTTATTCTGATTGTGGTGGGTTGACCAGGTTACCAGGTGCCTACCAAGCCTCTCTATCACTCCCCCTCCTCAGCTGGACACAGGAGAACAATACAACGAAAAAGCT